>NW_026875310.1:0-10060 GCF_032173495.1 Musca vetustissima
GACATATGCCAAATTTTATTCAAATCGGATTATAAATGCGACCTGTACTTTGTTCACAAAAATACATGGACGGACGGACGGACATGCGTAAATCGACTCAGAAAGTGATTCTATGCATATTCTCAAAAGGAACCATGTGTCTATCTCGTTTCCTTTTGCCTGTTACAAACATATGCACAAAGACATAATACCCTGTACCACAGTGTGGTGAAGGGTATAAAAATTGGGTTCTTCTAAATGATGGTTCTAAAATAGGTCTATATTTATGGCAACAAAAATCCTCGAGTATATTGATGGTCCAACTTGCGAAAAGGGTAATAGTATAGCAATGTAAAAATTATCATAAAATTTGGCCCATCCTATAGAAATTTCTGAGAGTCGTTGAATAGTTGGATATAGCACACATAAGATTTCGTTCCATTTCATGTAAATGGCGCCCAAAGACATTATGTTTCTTTGATTGGCGAGAAACATTGTATATGCTACCGTATTTAATTATAAATAGATTCATATTTTTGAACCTTATGGATTCTTATGTATATCCAATGAGGTGTTCGATATCATATAGTCCGGCCCATCCGTTTTTTACCTGCTGGCTTTTAAGATAAGTTCTGGCGTAAAGCTCTAAAAAACACATATCTTTTATGAACGCTGACATGCACGACATTGATATATTAATTGTCCTAGGGCATTATTCTATTTCTGTCAAATGACTTATTGTGCTGGTCTTGTCAAACGGCCCAAAAATTTAAACAAATAATAAAAAATGCCAACATCTTCATAAAACCCAGGCCAACATTAATGTTATGGCCTCGTTACGGGGTTTGTCAACAATTGCTTCTGCACCCAGTTGGATACTTGAAATTCTTAAATTACAAAAAGCACAACACACACAGCTCCTCTATGCCTAACAAAAAATTGGCGGAGCAGTTGTTATGATGTTTTGTTTTTATTTCTTTTTGATGCTCTTTACCATTAAATGTTTATGACGACGATGATGATGATTTCTTGAGTGGTTCTTTTTGCAAGGTAAAGAAAAATATAAGGAGAAAGGAGCAAAAAACATAAAATGCAAAAAACATTCACAAAATAAAATAAAACGCATTGACCAAAAAAAAAGAAGAAGTTGTTCTTTTAACTTCACAGGACTAAATTGTCATGCTAGGTGAAGTTTTGAATCATCATTTCCGTTGTGAAATATTTGAAGAGGTCTTTTTCTGGTCTTTGTTTACAACGACCAACCAAAAAAAGGCAAATTGTGATTTTAACTTCTTGAATTGTCGTGGCTTTTTGACGATGGTTTTCAGAATACTTTACAATGGTTTAGAAGGTATACTTTGTTCGGTATTCTGTTCAATACGTAGAAAAAACATAAATAAATGAATAGCACTGAAATTTCCAGAAAGAAATATTTTTTTATAGAGAATGTCATAATTTGGACTAATGATAATGTGATACAATAATATTCTTACAGTACCTCTTAAATATATATATATATATTCTTCGACTAGCTCTTGTCGGATAGGCGAGGTTCTTTGGTGTAAAGTACCTGGAGCACATATACATAGCAAAAGAATCATCATGCCATTATGTCACCATATAATTCTTGATAGAGAAAGTTCAAATTTCCATTTAAGCAATTCCCGGGATCCAAATACTTACCGAGGGTGACGAGATGTCATGTCACCGGAGTATTCCCCACCTTTCCTTAGTAATCTCTTTACTCCATGGAACAGATTACTCCCTCGATAAATTATCATTATTTAGGCATTTGACAGTTCATTTAATCATATATTCCTTTGATTATTATAAATTTAGTAATTCATTTTGATTATAAACTAATGCTTATTATAAGTTATAAAAATACATTACAAAGGTGAATATATAAATATAAGGCAATAATGTATGTATGTAGGAACAGGACTAATATTAATACAAGATAAAAAATATCGCATGCGAGTTATTTATAATTCTCTTACAACTCTCCTTCTTTCAAATGTAGGTCAACTTATTGGTGATTCTTAATTATTATATTGGTTTGTTTTGATTACTATATTCTTTGCCAATCGATGATCGTCTTCTTCTTCTTTTTACATATACAGCTTGATCATTCTCAAATGGAATATGTGGAAAGGAATGCAAAATAGTAATAAAGAAAGCAGATGGCAAAGAATATAATAAAAGTAAAACAGTTCTTTTTTTACAAATTTGGAAAAATTTAGTGATTACAAATTACAATATTTAACTAGTATTTCTTGATATATTAAATTTCGGAGTAATTGCGTGAAATAAAAAAAATTACGGTTGTTGTTTTTTTATGATTGAAGCGACGTGTTTTCAAACGGAATTGTTTCGGTATTGTGTTGTTGTTGTTAAAGCGAATTAATAAAGTATTATGTACCTGAGTGCTCTTTGTGCTACAAACTTTGGGGTGTTTTACCAACTATTTCTCGGGAATTTAATGCGTCTTGTATATCTGGAATATTTCCTCAAATGGAAGAATTAATGATTTTTTTGCTTTATCTTCGTATTCCCATATATTGGAGTGTTAAGGTGAGTGGATTCTGTATCTTTCCTGCTTTGATGTTAAATTTCCACTAAGAAAACCTATCTGTAGACATTTGTATAGGACATATGGATGGTGAATCAGTTATGGGTTGCGCCTACTCAGCCTGTGGTTGGCAGGACAACTCTAGTAGGAGAGATTCCAAATTTAATTCTCTGGACACCATCCAAATCACCGACGACTTTAATTAAAGTAAGAAAAATATATATAATTTTGCACTTTGGCGCGACCTATCTGACGAATATGTATATTAGTCTTGAAATTCACTTTTCTTACCAGTTTTAAGTTTGGAGTACAAATGTTCGCCGTTTTTATTAAATAATATCTCAACAATGAGTGTTCTTTTAGCAACTCTGTTAGAAGGTTTTTAAGAATCTGCACTATTATTAAAGGCTTAGTTAAATATTTGTATAGGTAGTATATACTACTGATTAAGTCTTTACACCACGAGTTCCAGATGAGAAAGAAAGAATTTTACTTTTACAGAAGTTAGGGCGGAAATGGTAATTTCTATTGACGTTTATTTGGAAGGCGATTTGTTTGTAAACAAATTGGTTACCATATGGTTGAATTTACAGTTTGAAATTCACTGTATATTTTAGAACAGACCGGTAAAATGAGTTTGTTTTTAATCTGTACATTCAAAATATACATCTGGATCCAACTGGAAAATTTGGTGGAAATTGGAAAGAAAATGTATCTAAAACATTTTTATAATATCTAAATCTCTAATTTCTGGAAAGCCGGGAAATAGTGATAGAATTTCCAAGATTTATATTTTTATTGCAAAACAAAAAAAAAAAAACATCATAACAATATACCCCATGTAGTGTACAGTGTTATTCTATGTAGTGTATAGTGATTTTCGGTCGCTACCACCATTTTCCCTATTCTTACCGCTATTCAAGTGCAGCTGTTTCTTGTTCACCTCTTTAAAATTCTACTTCGTTGCATTTGTAATGAGCATTATTTCCATTAGAAATAATTTATAAAATATTTATAAACCCTCCATCTATTTCATCTTAAATTTGTGTTTATTTGGTTTTATGTTATCTTTGCCCCCAATGTACATTTTTCGTACTTATTATTTGTTTTTGAGAGGGTTTTGAGGTTTTGTCCATCAGCAACGATGGAAGAAACAAAGAAAGAGCTATAACCGCATTTACTTAAAATGGCATAAAAGTCAATAAGTACTTGTAAACAAAATACTTAAGCAGAGAGGAAAATATGTTTAAATTCAAATAAGGTTAATTCATCAGAAATATTTATTTTTTCAAATAAAATAGCGTAAAATTTAACGATGATAAGGTGTAATTTGTTTTTGTCCCGCATTGGCGTAGGGAATTAAACAGACAGCTTAACTTTAATTGTTTTATTCTGGATTAAAACAATAGAGTATAGATATATGTTAACACCACTCGATTTTGGCACCTTCCAAAAGAATAATGAACGCTTTGCTGAACATTATAATAATACATACAAAGTACCAGATTTGAATCAATCTAATATTTTAACCAAGCCTTTATAATTACTGAAGATGGGCTCCATTTTCTGTCCATTCCTATTCCTGTATATTCCGGTATACTTAAAGTTGGGTCTAGGACCAATACTTCGCGGCGTTACAAACTTTTGGGGCTGCACAAAGCTATAATACTCTGACAACATAGTTGTGTAGGGTATAAGCAGTACCAGATACCCTTCACCACTTTGGATATATTTAACAGATGCATCCTAACAGACGTCGCATTTTTCAAGAACCATTAACATGAAATTGGATTAATTAAAATATGTCATCTTTATCTAAAAGTGAACCGACATAGACCAATCCATAAACATGTAATTCTGCAGCCTATACCAAAATGTCTCATTTCGATAAAATAATAAAGCAAATCTCAATCGGACACCCGTTGTTTATTTGGAGCTCTGAAGTCGGTCGAAATCATATATATGCGCTATGCTATGTATTTCTACAAAACGCAATTACATCATTCTGTGCTCAATTTTGTACGCTTTGCAAAATTTCCTTTCAATTTTAAAAAACGCGAGGAGTTTGTTGCACCTTTTCCTTAATATATTTGAAAGCCATATCCAAATCTGAACCGAATTCAAAGAAACGTGCTACAGGTTAGGTTATACTAATATCAGTACGTTTTGTACCTATGGGCATATTTTGGGTCTTGGTGAACTATTTACTTAAAATCGGACGAAACTATAAAAGGGAGTTGTATCTAAATCTGAACCAATTCCAACAAAACTTGACACACCTTATGTTAAAGTAACATCAGTACATTGTTCAAAATTGTGTGCAAATCGGCCAAACGTAGGGTCTTTAGTGCACTATTTACCGATTTTACATTAAATCGGATGAAAATATATATGGGAGCTATATATATATAGGAACTCTGCTGCACCATTTACATAAAATCGGAAGACACTATATATGTTAGCTATATCTAAAGCTGAACCCATTTTCACGAAAAATTGGCACACACCATTATACACTCAATTCCGTACCGTATGCGTGCAAATCGAATGATATATAAGGATTGCACCATTTACACAAAATCGAACGAAACTATATATAGGAGCTATATCTGAATCTGAACTACTGGACTAAATGCAGTACGCTATGCCGAAATTCGTGTAAATCGAAGAATATATAGGGGCTTAGGTGCTCCATAACACAGGTATTATGATCTGCTAATCTGTTTGTTTTCTTCTTATAGCTGCAGTATAAAAATACGGCTCAATTTTCGGAATATTGAAGGTTTTATCCACCATAAAGGATGTAATTTAGCATTCCCGATTTTTTTTGAGGATTAAAACCAGGTTTTTAGAATGTTTTTGTTACAGATCAATGTGGTTTTTAATTTTTTAAACAATATACTTTATCAGATGTAGAGGCTCTTATATTTAATATTTTATATAAAACGATGTATCAAAATTACTGATATTTAGTTTCGATATTGGGATAGCAAGGCCAACCAACATTACGAAACAACAGACTCCCTTGGTTTATTTCATCATGAAATTGTTTGCAAGCCATGCGTTAAATCACTTGTATGCTCTAGACAATAACTTCGTCTAGGTATTGTTAACAAACTCTACAATTATTTCTCACAATTAATTTGAACAGTTGTGGCCAAAAAATTAAAGTAGAGTGTTCTATTCTCAGGCACTTGGCAAAACGTACATATTTCAATGGAACTTCAATTTTCTCATAAAAATGGCTTTTGTTATCAGTTACGTTACATCACACCGATTGACTGGTAAACTGGTCCACCATACAGCCAACAAAGAAAAATAATCGAAAGATTAATTTAGCCACACTTAAATGAGATTAAAATAAACAATGAATACTTTGGCCATATGTGGCCATAAGCATGTTTCATAAATCCCAAAATAACGAACCAGATAACCGACCAACCAGTCAGTCATTGAGATCTGAGATTGATTTTAACAACCAACCAACCACCCGCTCAAATGCAAAAGTTGAGAAACAAAGTTTCCGTTTTTTGCTTATCTTATGGAAAAGTAAAAAACAAAAACAATTTTTATCATACAACAAAAAAACTATTTCAATCCATAAGTACTTCAGAGCTTCCCCTCTTTACAGAAACTAGACACCCCACCCTTATTAATCGTTTGTGTGATCATTGCAAAGCAGAATTTTTCGCTAGAAAGATTTTCATGTTTAGCAAAAATTTATTCAAGTGAAAAAGTATCCAATGTTGTTGTTTTGTGTTTTTACTTGCACTTGGAATGGGATTCCCACAGGAATTGTATCAAGTTTTTTTATCCATTTGAAACAAAAAGCCATCAATAAGTATTATTGCAACCACTAATACTTGTTGTAGAAGTATTCAATACAAATACGAGGGTTATTTATAAATGAGTGGTAAAATTATTCTACATTGCTTAGTGTTATGTTAGTTGATCTGAATGGGTGGAATTGAGATTTCATTGGACATAGGTAAAAATATTTAATCATTATAATATAGGGAAAAAAGGAACCAGTAAGGATAAATCAAAAGTCGGACGACCCGACTATATGATACCTTCACCAATTTGGGTACATACAAGAGATGCTCATATGTACAATATCCTATAGACATAGCATCTTTGGAGGACCATTGAAAAGGAATCGGAAGAACTTAACTGTGTGAAGTGCGTAGATATTTGAATTAAATTAAAACAACCCATACACATACCAATCTGAAATTGATGATTAATTAAAAGTCAATCATATTTGAGCAACTATATTTAAGCAACCATATCATATTTGCAACACTATGCGCTATCCAAAATTTATCTAGACACAAAATCCAATACACGTTATTCTAGGTTCGATTTGGTACGTTGTGCACTAATTCGTACTAAGCCGACACAATTTAGTTACTTGGTACATCATTTTGATGAAATCGGATGAAGATATATGTGGACTATATCTAAACTTGAAACGTCTTCAATCCAAAACGCTATGCAATATTTCATGTAAAGCGAACAGACATAGGCTCCTCCATTTGCATAAAATCGGACAAAAATATATTTTGGGGAGCTATATCCACATCTGAACCGATTTCAACAATAAAATATCGTGCAAATAGAACAGGATCTATGGTGCACCATTTACATAAAATGGGACTAAAGTTTATATGTGAACTATCGGTGCTCCATTTAAATAAAATCGGATGAAACTATATATGTAAGTTATATGTAAATCTGAACTGACTCCAACAAATCTGGACCTAATTCAGTAAGTTGTGCAAAATTATGTCTTAATCGGACACTATGGTGCTCCATTTACTTAAAAATTTCAACAAAATTTCGCCGACATCAACCAGCAGTAATTTCTGGACGCTGTGCAAAATTTTATCTCAATCGGACAAACATTGACAGTATGGTGCACCATTTACGTAAAATCGGACGAAACTATATGGGAGCTATATCTAAATCTGAACCGATTCCAATAAAACTTCGCATATATCAATCCAGACTTAATTCAGTACGCTGTGCGAAATTTTGTCTTAATCGGAACAATATTGGGAGTTTGGTTCTGTATCAATAGGACAGATATTGACAGTATGCTGCTCCATTTACATAAAATCGGACGAAAATATATATGTGAGCTTAGATATAGCTGAACCGATTCCGATTCTGAACCGATTCCAAAAAAAAACTTCCCATACATCAATCTGGACCTAATTAAGTACCCTGTGTTAAATTTTGCTTCAATCGGACGAATATTGGAAGTATGGTGCTCCATTTACATAAAATCGGACAAAACTGTATCTGAACCGACTTCAACTAAACTTGGCATATATTAATCTAGACGTAATTAAATACTCTGAACCGATTCCGATTCTGAACCGATTCCAAAAAAAAACTTCCCATACATCAATCTGGACCTAACTAAGTACCCTGTGTTAAATTTTGCTTCAATCGGACGAATATTGGAAGTATGGTGCTCCATTTACATAAAATCGGACAAAACTGTATCTGAACCGACTTCAACTAAACTTGGCATATATTAATCTAGACGTAATTAAATACTCTACCCAAAATTTTGTCTTTATCGAGCTAATATTGGATGTATGGTGCTCCATTTACATAAAATCGGACGAAACTATTTAGGGGAGCCATATCTAAATCTGGACCGATTTCAACAAAACTTGACATATATCAATCTAGACCTAAGTCAGTACTCTGTGCAAAATTTTGTTTTAATCGGACCAATATTGGCATTATGGTGCTACATTTACATAAAATCGGACAAAACTATATATGGAAGCTATATCTAAATCTGAACCGATTTCCACAAAACTTCACATAAATCTGGAGCTAAATTAGTACTATGTGCAAAATTTTTTCTTAATCCGACCAATATTGGTAGTTTTGTGCACCATTCACATAAAATCGGACGAAACTATACATGGGAGCTATATCTAAATCGGAACCGTTCCAACTAAACTTCGCATACATTAATCAGCACCTTATTCAGTACTCCATGCTAAACTTTGTCTCAATCGGACAAAACTTGGCAGTTTGATGCAGAATTTAAATTGAACGGAAATATACATGGGAGATATATGTAAATTTTAACCGATTTCAATATCGTTTGTCAAATAAGTGATCTGTGCCAAAATTTCATCCAAATCGGATCATAAATGCGACTTGTACTTTGCTCACAAAAACTAAGTGACGAAAGTGATTCTATGCATATTCTCAAAAGGAACTATGGGTCTATCTCGATTCCTTTTTCCTGTACAACAGTGGGATGAAGGGTATATAAAATTCAAAATCTAAATGTAGATGTTGCTTTGGTACAATGCTCTTCCGCTATGACATATAATCTAAAATAGTAGGGGAGACTGGGGACCATTCATCACTTTTTGTAGAGCTCTATATCTCAGTAGGGGAGACTGGGGCAGCTTCGGCAGCTTCGGCAGCTTCGGCACTCAATATCTCAGTACTTCTTCAACATATATAACAACTTTATGGCTGATTATTGTCCTCTGACACTTAATTATAAAAAATAGTACCAAAAAGATATAAAAAACCAGTGAGCGGAGCAGTATAGTCGGAAGGGGCCGACTATACGATACCCTACACAACTACCACAGAACTCAAATTTTCTGCGGATGTATATTCCGAGTCTGGGCAATACGATACCCTACACAACTACCACGGAACTCAAATTTTCTGCGGATGTATATTCCGAGTCTGGGCAATAATTCGTGTTATTTGCACCCTCTAAACAGCAACTCTTCCTCAAACTGACATATTTTCCGAATATTACGAGTATTCAGTACAGCTATTGTCCAGATTCCCTTCACCGTGGGTTGTGTTGTGATATTCGGCTTTCATTTGTGGTCTATAGATCGACTCGATAATAACACAAAAAAATTATGTTTTCGGTCCACTTCATTCCAAAGTTATTATCTGATCATCACCGAAAATTATAGGCGTTGTCCTTGACCATAACTGGAACTTCATGGAACATTTCAAAGCGATCAGCGCTATAGTTCCGCTCTCTAGAGTTATAATGGGTACCTTATTAATATACGAATACGGAGATACCTGTAAATATTTAGGTGTAACTCCCACATCCGAGCACATACAACAATATAATTGGTATTAATTTAAAGGTCAACCAGTCCTCTTGGATATAATATAAACTTGTCGGGTCCTTCAGGGGTAAATATATACGCTATAGAATACAAATTTTGTCATTTTTCACACAAAAGTCTGGGTCCATTTGACCCACTAAATATTGACCGATCTTTATGAAAACAGGCATGCTTATTCTTTGGCCCGATCGCCTTCTTCATGGAAAATTTCACGATGTTTGGGACATACTTGCGGCCTCTGGAGCGACCAGAAAAACCGACAAAAATTTAGTATTTGGTCCATTTCATCCCCTAAATATTAATCGATCTTTCCCAAAAACAATAGGGGTCTTCATTGGCCAGAACTCATCCAACATGCAAAATT
>NW_026875311.1:0-10253 GCF_032173495.1 Musca vetustissima
ATCCAAACATGTCCAACAAAAAACTTTTTGCTAGTGATGTTTCCACAACTTTATTGGAATTCCGGTCAGAAAAATTTTGCTTTTTAATCAATGAAAGCAAATCCGATTACATGCGCCTGTAATTCTACACTTCGTACAATTCCATTTGCTCAAATTCCAAAATGCGTTGAGCACTTGTTTCAGGCAAAAAGAAAAGAAACTATTTTCCATTGAAATTACTGCACGACCTGTAACAGAGTTCACTTAACATTCTACCGTTCTGTTAGTGCAATTTTATACACATTTGAGTAGAGTACACAAACAACATTTACACTCATCCATGAAAATCCTACTAGAGTTTTATTTTCCACACATTACTCTTGTTTTTTTTTTTTTGCTTCATGGTACATAGCGCCAGTCGACCGAAGCCTTGACGCCAAAAACATTTTGCATTTCGGAAAGTGGTTTCGAAATCAAATGTTGCCAACATTAGATCAACTCGTCGATTCAATAGCCTTCAGTCTTCAACAGCATTTCCTGGGACTAAAATAACCTGAGTATGGGAAAAGACTACTAGTTGCTGGTAGTCGTTTTTTTTTTTTTTTGCGATTTGTCTGATGCCAAAGCGATAATCGTCAAAGGAAAACTTTCAAAATAGTTCACATATGACAGAGATGGTATCAATGGACAATTTTTCCAAGTGCAGATCAAAAGCAAAAAGAAGACGGGAACATAATCACAGATAAGTATTTTATGTATTGAGTCTTTCAAATGGCCAAATAAATTTGTATAAGTTATTTGACGAACATTCCGTTATCATACCAGATACTTGGAAACTTTGTGGAACTAGTTGTCGTCAAATACTATAATTAACTTCGATGATAAGAAATTTGTTAATGTGTTATATTTAGTTTCATTTAGATTTTTTTCTTAAAGTTCATCTCTCATAATCAAGATATAGTAACAGTCCTATGTATAATTCCCTCCGAAAATAAATAGCAAACTGTACGATTTACTCGAAATTTTGAATTGAATACCATTTTATGTTAAATCGATTTAAATTATATAGATATAGCTGACTTGTATAATTTCGTTCAGATTCATTGTGATACTAAGTAACTATAACAGCTTGAAAGGAGAATGTGTATGTAATCACACACACACACACACACATTTTATACCATATCACTACGTGAAGTCACTGTGGCATTCTTAAGATAAAAATCATTCGCCAGCTTCACAAATGTAAGGTTAAATTCCATTACCATGACGACGTTGATAGTTTGGCAACTAGCTTGGGTAGCTGTTTTTTAAGGCTTACTGCTTGGTTGATGGTTGTAGGTGGATAAATAAAAATAATTTTCATTATTTGAGTTGCCGGCAATGTCTATATATAAGATTTAGACTCGAGGAAGTCTCAAAATGTGTGTTTGTTTAGTTTTCTCTAAAATTCTCTTTAAGGACCAAACTAAATTATCGTTTTTTCTCTAACTTTTATTATATTTGCCAACATTTTATATATAGTTGAGGACTTAGTGTAAATAAATAAAAAACAACTTTGAGTTCATTTGTGACATTGCTCCGCACACCATTACTTTCATTTGTTGGTAGAGTGCTATAATAACAGAAACTTTTTTCTTTGTCTGTCCTTGGCTGTGCTGAAAAATTGGCAAGAAATGCCGGGGACAAATTGTCGTTTTATTTGTAAAGTTTTGATGGTAAGTTTTAAAACAGTTATTTGAATGAACTTGTTCTTTGCCCATAGATTATCATTAGTAATAATGTTCAATTGTTGACAAAGGGAAGGACTACGAACAGTGAGTATAATGCGGAAATAAAAATAACTATTATAAAACATTTCATAGACGTCATTGCTCATATATAAAATTTAAATATTTTGGTTTGTTTTTTCCTCCGTAGAAAGTTCGTGTTCAATTAAAATTTATTTATTGTAATCTTGTAATATACATCATCCGTCCGGTGGGATGGAATCATTGGAAATTCAAAAAAAAAAAAAAAAAAGTGAATCTCGGTTCGGACGGTCTGAAGTTTTCATAGCCTTTACACAAGATGAGCTTATTCCAAATTACTGAAAACGGTCGGGGTTTTATGGTTGGGAAATGCCTATATGACTATTAAAAAAATATCCCGAACTTAAGGGATTTCCCCATACTTGATTTAAAAATTTCAATATTCTCAATGGGCTGGTAAATGAATACCAAAGCTTGTTAAGCTTTATAACTTGGCATATATATATTTAAAAATTTAAATCGCACACAAATTAACAAAATGAAGAATCTTTGAAAAATTAGGAAAATTGATCTTCACCGATCTATCCTAGTCATAAGACAGCTATATACTCGCAAAAAACGTGTCAAAAATTTCAACGCATTGTTTAACTTATTTGAGAAAACACTTAACATTTGGTAGGCATAATCTTGAAAACCTTTTTGGTATTGAGATTTTGAAGATTGTGTATATCACCTTCTTTCAAATGGTAATACTTTTTCCATTTTCTATATTTATTTGTCTTTAAAAAAAGTTGAACTGCGAAATGGCTTATTTGATGCATGAAAATAGGGCAGAAATGTTAATCCGATTGCCATGAGAATAACGATAACCATGCTTGCTGCACATCGGTTCAGATTCAGACATAGCTCTCATATAACTTCAGCCGATTTTATGTAAACGAAAAAAATTTAATATCATTTGTGTTAGGTATCAGCAGACGTGGTCCAAAAGTCGTCATTTTCCAACTTGATTCATATTTGGTAAAAGCATCATGAAATTTGGTGAAACATCGCCAATCCTGGCACTAAGTTAATTTGTTAATAGACTCCAAATTGTAAGGCTTAAACGTGCCAAAATCTACATACATACAACAACACCTACGATCGCTTTACTCATCATAGCAACGAATTCGCCTGACGTCCCCTTGGGTATCAAGAACGAGAGCATTGGCGTTTGCTCGCGTCAGATACTCTATCATATAATTCTCATTCACGTTGTGACTCCGCAAACATAAGTATTTATCTACTGAGGGGGATCGTTATTCTGAGTTGTGGATATTCATTGCTCATAAATAGACGCCGGGCTGCTGGAGTAGACTTTATATTTCACGTCACTTGCAATAAATTGAAATCGCAATTTTTTCGGTTACAATTGCGAGCACTTATTCGAGAGATAACAAAGTTCGAAAACTTTTCAAAGACATCAAAGTATAAATATACGACAATTGTTACGTCGATAATTTGCAATATATGGCTTTTCCTATGTTGATATGGTATCATATTCTTAACATCCCTCTTATATCTAGGCGGAATCAACCCTCGATATTTTTTTCACAAACTATTTTGTCGAGTCTTAACGGTTTCTATGTCATTGAACTTTTTTTTTGTCAAAGAGCAATGATTTCGTTGCTGGAATGGAACAAATCGTCGTCTTGTTTTCAGTAAACGTTATTTCGATCAACATCGTCTAACATCATGTTATCTAGTTTTCAAAATTAGAAAAACCATTGCAACAAATTCCAAATATCTAAAAATAATAAAAGCGTATCGCTTGGTATTTCGCTAAACATTTTACATCTAAATGTTTTTGTTGTGTCCACTGTTCGTAGTTGCAAATTATTTAATTTAACTTACGCCTGTGTATGCGTCAGTATCTCATGGCAGGCAGTTAAATCAGATAAAATTGTACAAGTTGGTAAAATCAGTTACTTTTCGGCGTAACCCCAGTAGTAGCAATTGAAATTGCAAATAATATCCTTTGAAGATAACAACAAAAAATAACTTGTTTTAGAAAAGTTTTCTTAGTTGTTTTTATTTTCTTTAGCTGAGTGTTAAAAATTAAGATTTCTTAAATATATTCAAAGTTTTTGGTTTTTTTTTTTTTTTTTTTTTTTTTGCAAACAGTGTTGGGGTGCGACAACGTTAATTACCTTTGACCGGTATCTTAAATAGAACATCCCTTTCTTTGATTGGCAAGTGAGAAAACTAATACAAACTTTTGAAGACCCAGTGCCAATAAACTAATTTTACTTCCCCATAAAGATCTGCTCTTGTTGTTGTTGGTGTTTGTGATGTTAACTTTAATGACACCTAATTAACCAACATTATGAATGGAAAAGGGATATTGGAATCTGTCAAAGGACAGATGTAGCCAACACATAAATGGCTTTTTTGAGTACAAACTTAAATAACAAAGTACATAAAGGACAAGGAGTTATCCTTAAAAGGTAGATAATTAAAGTAGATTTTGGATTTTCCTTTTGCATTAATTGGGGAAGATTTTATTCTAAAAATAAAGAAACAAAGGACTATATTTGTATTTTCTCCATCCGCCATTCTCCACTTGAAGAAGAATTTTAATTTAAATTTGTACAAATGATTTTATTCGCGTTTCCGGTTTAGTAATGAAATTAAAAATGCTTATTATTCTTAGTGTTTCCAACGTTATTATGAGTATTTTCGAGATGTACAATTTGGTGTACCGAAATTTTTTGACAAAGAGGTAGCGGAAAATCTCATAATCGGTATTAATTTAAAGGTCAGCCACTCCTCTTGGATATAATATCAACTTCTCGGGTCTATGTCATTCAGGGGTAAATCTATACGCTATAGAATAAAAATTTTGTCATTTTTCACACAAAAGTTAGGGTCCATTTGACCCGCTAAATATTGGCCGATCTTTATCAAAACAGACATGCTTATTCTTTGGCCCAATCCCCTTCTCCATGCAAAATTTGACGATGTTCGGGCCATTATTGCGTCCTCTGGAGCTACGAGAAAACCCGACAAAAATTTAGTATTTGGGTCATTTCATCCCCTAAATATTAACCGATCTTTCCCTAAAACAATAACACTGTGCGACACGAAATTTTTTCAGGGGTTCTAATGTACCAATTCTGTTTAGTTGGAGTCCCTGGACCACGAATATATCTTTGGTTTTTCTGGGTCACTTCGAAAATTAGTTTTATAACGGTAAATGTAGAGAAAAACGTGGTTTCATAGATTTTCACTTTGAAACGCGTATAACTTCTTTTCTTTCTAACGGATTTATATTATTCTTTTTTCCATTCGAAGAGTAGAATTTTTTCTTTCACACAAGGTATATACTTGGTAAATCGGTTAAGAATTGGCTGAGTTACAGTGATTGAAATGTGAAAAAATACGCATAAAATGACAAAATTTAGTTTTCTTCGGACTGTACGAAGAAATTATGACATCAAGCCGTATAAGTTTTATTATATTACGGGGAAGGCAGTTGAATAAGCTTTCGAAAATGAGAAAAATCAAAAAAATCGGTTAAAAAATGGACGACTTATACACATTTTTGTATTGATTCTATGCATATTCTCTAAAGGAAATATGGCTCTATCTCATTTTCTTGTGTCTGTTACAAACATAATGTGGAAACGAGGAAACGAGATAGACCCATATTTTCTTTAGAGAATATGCATATAATCAATACTAAAATGTGTATAAGTCGTCCATTTTTTAACCGATTTTTTTGATTTTTCTCATTTTCGAAAGCTTATTCAATTGCCTTCCCCGTAATATAATAAAACTTATACGGCTTGATGTCATAATTTCTTCGTACAGTCCGAAGAAAACTAAATTTTGTCATTTTATGCGTATTTTTTCACATTTCAATCACTGTAACTCAGCCAATTCTTAACCGATTTACCAAGTATATACCTTGTTTGAAAGAAAAAATTCTACTCTTCGAATGGAAAAAAGAATAATATAAATCCGTTAGAAAGAAAAGAAGTTATACGCGTTTCAAAGTGAAAATCTATGAAACCACGTTTTTCTCTACATTTACCGTTATAAAACTAATTTTCGAAGTGACCCAGAAAAACCAAAGGTATATTCGTGGTCCAGGGACTCCAACTAAACGGAATTGGTACATTAGAACCACTGAAAAAATTTTTTGTTTTGTTTTGTATCACAGTGTAATTATTTAAAAATTATTTACAAAAAATTTTTGTAATTGTTTTGTTGTAATTAAAGAGAAGTCCTTATTTTTGATAGCGGGCATGATAACTCCTCACTGGAACATCCGAAAATTCCAACGGTGTTAGAAAGAGTACATGTCTGGCTCTCGAATGAACTAGGAATATTGACTTCGCTCTAAAATAACCAAAACGGCGGACCTTTGAAAAAAAAATATATTTTGAAAATCGCCAATTTTTGACCAAAAACCAAGTTAAAAAATAAGAAAGATCTTCACTGATTGGCTTTATCGTAGTTCTACGATAGCTATACACTCACAGAGAAACGTGTAAAAATTTGGAATCGATTGAGTTATTAGTTTTTGAGTTATCGTGCCCGCCATTCACAAAAGAGAAAAACGCGTTTAAAGTTTGAGAAGCCCTTTAGCCGTCACTTGATGCTGACACAATAAATCGGTTATATCTTCAAGATTTCTTGAGATTTACACTTAAAATTTTGTAGGGACATTCTTGAATTAGTGTAGATTCGAATCAAATAAAAAAAACGAGAATGGGGGTGGTCCCTTTAAGGCGACGTCAGATTCTAAAAATTCCATCGGTATTCAAAAGAGTACATATCTAGCTCTGGTATGATTTAACATCGTAGAAAAATTAACAAAATAGTGGGCATGTGAAATTTGGAACGGATTGAATTATTAGTTTTTGAGTTATAGTGCCCGCCATTGGTAAAAAACACTGTTTCGAGAAACGCGTTTAATGTTATAAAACCACTTCTGTAGATGCTTGATGTTTACACAATAAATCAGCTATATCTTCAAGATTTGTTGAGATTTTCACTTGAAATTTTAAAGGGACTTTCTTGAATTAGGAAAGGTTCAAATAAAATACCAGAAAATCTTAAGGTATATTTTATCGATTATATCTTCCGCCTCCGTCTCTGTTTACAATAACTAAATCCATCGAAGACACCATAAAGAGTAAATATTCCTTATCTGAATTAAATTCTATGTTAAATTATCCAGTTTAAACTTGGAAATCTTGCACATACCCCGTTAAAACGTTGGGAGGTTTGAAATTAAAAATATGCTATAGAAATTATGATAGATTTAATGCCCTCAAGTTATTTTCTATTTCATGTTTATGCATTAAGAGAAAAATATTTATTGTTGCTGAAAATTGTATTCAAATTACATTTATTATAATAAATACTATGATAGAGCGAAATATGAAAACAAATGAAATTTCCATTTGGCATTTAAATAACAATTGTTTTATTTCCGAAATACAAATTGTTTTGCAATTATAATGAAGATGAAACTGCAACATTATTACTTAATTCACTTGCCATGGAAATATTTTAAAATTAATAAATTCGCATTTATTTGAGTGGAAATAGAATATCTCCGGAGCAACAGCTACAAATTTATTCATAAACACAATGAGGTTCGTGGAATACAGTGTTGCCAAAACTTTGTTGATAAAAAATGCTAAACTTTGTTTAAAAAAGTGCTAGAAAGTGCTAAAAAAATTTAAAAAGTGCCAAATAAAAGTGCTAAAAATTGTATAAGAGAAATTAGAAGAATTGACTTTAAGGGAACATCCCCACCCCCATTCCCGATTTTAAATTTTCAAGGTTTTCAATGGGCCGGATATATGTTTGAAGATTTAAAGAAAAAGAAAAATGATTTACAAATTTTTTTGTTATTGTTTTGATGTTGTTGTCGTATGAACTAGGATTATTGGCTTTGCTCAAAAATCAACAAATTGACGGACCTTTAAAAAAATATTTTTGAAAAATCGCATATTTTTTACCACAAACCACGTTAGCTATACACTCACAGAAAAACGTCTGAAAATTTGGAATCGATCGAATTATTAGTTTTTGAGTTATCGTGCCCGCCATTCGCAAAAACGCTGTTTGGTGAAAAATGCGTTTGAAGTTTGAGAAGCCCTCTTGCCGTCACTTAATGCTAGCACAATAAATCGGCTATATCTTCAAGAGTTGTTGAGATTTTCACTTGAAATTTCCTTCTTGTAGATTAGAATTAAATCAAAATACAAATTTTTTTTTTTTTTAACCGAGGGGTTCCCCTGAATATGATATGTTGCTTTCTTAAAAATGTCCATACCAAAAATTATCAATGTGGATCTATGTTTCGAGGTAGTCCCTAGAGAAAGGCATTTTGGAGTCGTCGAGCAAGTTTTTCATCAAATTGACTATAATTTGAAACTTTTAATTTTTTGTGGAGTTTCGGAGAATGGCATATATGCAGAAATTGTCAAGGCACATGTACTCATATTGAAGTACTGCTCTACCACCTTTATGTGGAAGGTTTTAGACGCATTATCTGTATTCTCGAAGGGTAGGATATATTTATGCGGGCAATTTTCTACATAGGTCTATGTTTGGACATACCCCCGTTTGAAGATTCTATCCTATTTGTGTTCTTTAAGGATTTGAACCTTTTCCCGACGAAGTGTAGGCCCATCTTTTGACATAACCCCATTATAAAGTGGGTCGCGACTTATTTTCGGTACTCTGAAATGGCTACAATTTGGTATTCGGGATTCCCGATGAATAAAGAACTCATTTCTCCTTTCCGATTTAGGTCCAGGATTTTACTTTGCTCTTAATTTGGTTTTTCATTTTACCTAATAAACAACCTACTAGCAGGCGATGCTATAGTAACCGTATGAAGTACCCGACCATTTTTTGAGAAAATTTTAATACACTCCACATGGTGCAGGGTACAAACAGTTCTGACCGTTCGAACTTTAATACATATTTACAAATGTACTGGCACTTTTTTTTACATTGAACATTAAAAGCATAGCGTGAAACATAGGGACATTTTAATGTGTTGTGAAATCGAAATAATACCCAAAATTGTAACTTATTCCAAAAAATAAAAATTAAATAAATAAAAATGCTAAAAAATGTGCTAGGTGCTAGATCAATTTTTTTGGTGCTAAACGAGATTCAAAAGTGCTAAATCTAGCACTAAAAGTGCTAAATTGGCAACACTGGTGGAATATAGAACCATTGGTTTAAAGCTCTGTACTCTACATTTAACCTCTTCATACTTGTTGTTATTATGTGTTCTTACCTACAAATGCTTGCCAACACAAATGGTTGGTTGATTTTTCCGCCAGACTACCAAAGCCGCCTAACATTTGTTACCATGTCATTATTGCATGTTTTTCGTTCGAACTTACAACACGTCTTAACAAATAAAATTCATTCATGAAATTATTAAGATATAACAATGAAACTGGTTCGATGCAATCACGTTGTATGGTATTTCTAACATGTTGGTTTCAGATATTAAGTTGATTGAATTTGATATTTGAATATGGCAATGCTTTAAGCAAACGACATACAATAAATGTGTTGTATTCGATATGAAACTATTTTATTTTTATTTTTCAAAGACTGAAAAAAAACATTGAATTTTATTGGTGTTTTGTGCACTCCTTCATATGATGGAAAGTATATATATATATTTTTTTTTTGTATTCCCTATGTCCAAAGTCAAGTCAATATTGAGGCAATTTAGAGTGTCCATCCGCATGGAGCAATTTGTCTGCATAGAAACTATTGGTCTTTAAATAAAAATTTATTGTCACATCATTTTGCTGAAAGCTTGAATATTGTATCAGTATTTAAATGTTTTTAAACAAAAATGAAAACCATTAGAAAAACTGGTACATAATAATTATTTGATGTGCAATTCATGATGCGTCCTCTGTTCTTTTAAAATGATAATTGAGACAGTTGTCACTCGCGATATCCACATGAAAGCTGTGCCCACTTAACGCATGTGATAAAGCTTAAATAGCAAGGACCCTTACAATTTCACACATCAAGGCACAACGTTGCTGATAAACCGAGTAGTAGAGTTGAAGGATATTTCCTATACGCTTCAGTTAGTGGAATGTGTCAAACAGGCAGCAATATACATGATAGATAGGAAAATGTAAAACGTAAGAAAATGAATTCAGGGACACAGCGTGTAGCATTTGGTGAACTTGATGTAAAATAGTGAAATTTCTAAAAATGTCCAAAGAGATATAAATACTTTGGAAATGTTATCTGAAAACCAAAATGTTTGCTGGATTGTGTGCATGATTTAGTAAGACGTACTATTATTAGAGAATACAATTTGCACTTTGTTTAGAACTAAACTAGATCTTCCTTGAAATGCTATATTCTTTTGTTTGATCAGAATGAAATTTCGTAATGTGCGCGAACAGTAAAACAGACAAAAATAACATTTTTGACTAATTTTATCTCCTAAATATTAAGCGATAATTACTG
>NW_026875312.1:0-101942 GCF_032173495.1 Musca vetustissima
TAATTCGAATGGTTATTATAATGTATGGTCATATTGACCAGCCGGTCAACTTAACCAAAATTTTTTGTCCATCATAACAAAATTTGAATCTGTAGTATTTCTAAACTCCTGGAAAACAAGATTAGAAAAAATGTCAAAAAGGAGCTGTTGGCATCTAATCGGTCAAGAGAGTGCAAATATTGCGAAGCAAATATTATCCGAAAGAGCCCTTGGCACAGATCATTTATTTGCCCCAAGAACGAACCCTATTAAAATTGGTGAAAATCGGTTCAGATTTAGATATAGCTCCCATATATTTTCGTCAGATCAATAGCAAATGGTGCACCTTAGAGTTATCGTTATATGGAGGCTACCAGAAAAAGGGAACGTACATTTATAATTTTTAGTGGAGACATTTAGTACCCAATAAGAAGAAAAGATTATATAAGAACCCCAAAATATTGAAAATTGGGGGGTACCCTTATATGGGAGCTATCCCTAAACGTTGACCGATATAGCTCAACTTCGATATTGACCTGTCTGCAGACAAAAAAAAACAATATGCAAAATTTTGGCGATCTATCTCAATTCCTTCAAAAGATACAACAGACAAGCGGGCAGACGGACGGACATCGCTACATCGTCATAGAATATTACCATTATCAAGAATATATATACTTTATTGGGTCGGAAATAAATATTTCGATGAGTTACAAACAGAATGAAAAAACCAGTGAGCGAAGCAGTATAGTCGGACGGGGCCGACCATACTGGAGCGACCAGAAATATCGCCAAAAATTTAGTATTTGGTCCATTTCATCCCCTAAATATTAACCGATCTTTACTAAAAACAATAGGGTCTTTTATTGGCCAAAACGCGTCCTACATGCAAAATTTCGTGAAGATTGGTCCATAACTGTGGCCTGTATCGTGTTTACAAATTATAATGGACAGACGGACGGACACACATGTCTAGATCGACTCAGCTAGTCGAGATATGACGATCGGTATACTTAAAGTTGGGACCATATGGTGGACGGTATAAAAAATGAGTCGTATGGCGTAAATGTTTTCTCCAGGAAAACATTTTTCGAAAAGTAGCCAGGTTAACAAAGAGGAACTGTTGACCTCTAATGAATTAAGAGGTTGCATATGCAGTTCGATGGTAGTTGTGTAGGAAATCAGCTGATATTAAGGTTGCAGTTACATCCTTCCTAACCTTTAGTTTGCTATAAGGCTATCTGGTCGACTAAAATTCTCTGGCCTTATCTTCGTCTAAAATCACCCCCAACGCTTCAAATCGTTTATAAAGATTCCCTAACATACAGCTTATCTAAGCAGTCTCCCTGGTCTCTGAAGTTTCTCGTCTGTGTACACTCTTTTTTACTTTACTGTACCACATGACTAAAGATCCCCCTTTCAGTTCGTCTATAAATCGTAACAGTTTTATGTTGTCTATAACGACTCTCACTGGGTTTATAAACTAAGCCTTATGTTAAATCTTATTGATCTTCAGTTCTTGGTTTTGAGGTCGTATTTCATGCCTCCCATGCTTACATATTCTTAGCTCCTCTATAAAGGCTAGCTGCATTCAAAACTCCGGGACTTTATGGTCGTATACAAAGACTTCAGTCTAGTTTTTAAATCGTCTATAAAAATTCTCTGTTTACGTCTGTAAATACTTCCTGCTCATCTTTCAAGATTTTTTGGCCTTCAAATCCTTCGCAGGGACTTCCTGATCAAAATTTTGAAAATTTTGCCTCCCCATAACAGGACAAATATATTGTCAGAAAATATACAATAATGGTAAGTATTTTGTCACAGTCCACATATAAACGTCCACCCCCAATTTTGGTGTTTGAAACCTAATTGGCTTTATTTCGCATTTGGGGTCACCAGAAGGTAAAATAAGCACTCCCCAAAATTATCAATACATACAAAATTTTTGTCAAAGACCCAAAATAAAGTTTTGATTTTTTTTTCCGTTTTTCAGTATTACGAAGTTTAAGGTTTACCAAACCGGGCAAGAAATATCAGCGCGAAAAGAAATCAAGGTTTTTTGACAAATTCTCTTTTAATGGTCAAATTTATTTTTATTATTTTGAGGATCTTTGTCAATAGAGATTTCAAGCAAAAACTTGTCGATAAATCCTAATGATTTGACAAAGTTCAAATGGCCAGCCATACTTTTGTTATTTTGAGAATAGTTGTCGCATTTTCCTATTGGGGATTTAATTTAGAATTTTGGATCTGCAGATGATATAATAAATCTGGTATCGATTTTGGTGATAAGTGATAGTAGTCGCTTTTTCCAAACTATGGGGATTTATATATGTCCTCTAGAACAAGGTCAAAAAGTCATATTTTTAAAATATGTTGTAGGACCTTGTATAACTTTCCAATTGAGTTTACACATAGAAGTTAACCATTTAGAGTTCTAAAGATGCTACTTGTAGAAAAATTCAATATAAAAGCCTAACTGATTTTTTGTATGAAAAATTACCCCAACTCCTATATCCTACCTCTTAGCATATACAATGTAATGTGTCTACATTTCTTATTAAAAATCAATTATGAATGAAATTCCAGCATTTAACACATTAACGTGAGCATTTTTTACAATTCATCCATTTACCACAGGCACCAAATAAATCTCAGCCGTCGCCTTGATTTCCATGACTGGCTCTAATGTGTAATTAACTTCCATTTCAAAATGCCAGTAAACCACGATTTGTGTCCGAACCATAAAAAAAATTCATTCATGATGTTAGGAAATTTACATAGACCGCGAAGTGTGCATGAATGAAAATTTTTTGTACGCTATCTCTAAATCAGACGTGTCGTCGGACATTAAGTCGTTCTAATATTTGTATATTTTTTTTTTTGAGTTACATATTTGTTTATTTTTATTTTTGGTTAACCACTGATAACACATCGATCAAAACAAAATGTGAGTGAGCGTCAGTTGAAAAAAAGTGTTAAACCGACATTTAATTGACAGCAAACACGTGCTTATCTCTCGATCCTCGATTGGTTGAGTTGCTGACTGACAATTTGCCTGGATTTTCAACGTCATCGACGACGTTGATTTCTAATGACTGTCTGACAAAATAACATTTGAATGCGAAAAGAGATATATGTACATACATAAATTTGTTCGTGGCAATGTTGACAGAGACGAGTCCAGGCGAGACAAATTATGTCAATAAACCAATCAGCTTAGAAATGAATATGAATTTGTATGTATGGGTTATTATTAGCATACATGTGTCAAATTATTGTGTTTGGAAATCAATCGTGGAATAATTATGTATGCGATGTCACGTCTTTGAAATAATATATTTAATATTCGTTGAGAAAAAGGAGAATTGTATTTGAATAAATTAAAATAGCATACTGAAGGATGATAAAATACTTGCAGACATGCAGTGCTGTCCTTTTAGCACGGTATATCGATTTAAAGTAATACGAGTCTGAGAAATTCACATATCGGCATACAACGTTTATGCGCACTCTTATCTCCCTCCACAAATATTCACAGTTTTGAAAAAATCATATTTTTTGATCCGCACATGAACTAAATTCAATGTCGATATATGCATATAGCTCGCAAAAGCTCCCATATATAGGTACACCCAATATTCAGTATCTTGGAAATTTTTGGTTTGTTTTCAGTCGAATTGTTTGATAATATTTTTGATATTGGATGGAAAATCTTCCTACAAAAAAAAAAAAAAAAAAAAACGGTATCTACTTACCATCGGTATTTTGGGGAGTTTGCGCACGTCATTCGACAGAATTTCCTCTATTTTGATATTTTAAATTCGCAATGGCTATCACATCTTCCTACCATATCGGTTTACGTTTTGGTATAGTGCCAAATATTTTCTTATTATTTTAACTGAATTTTAAAACCGAATTGTCTCTAATCTGATTTTTCAGGTTCTCATAGAGTGTTAAACCTTACTACGAAAATGATCAATCAATGTAAGATAGAGCTCTGATGTTTAGCACAGACAGATCTACTACTCCTACACGTTTTTGGTGTAGCCCTTATATAACGGTACCCCCAATATTCGGTGTTTTGGGGACTTTTGACACGATTTTCAACCGAATTGGATCCAATGTAGTATTGTATTGTTCTTATTGTATAACACATATCCCTAACAAAAATAATAATAATTTTTTAGAGTAGCCCCATATAACGGTGCTTCCAATATTCGGTATTTTGGGGATTTTGGCCATGATTTTTAACCGAGTTGGCTGTAATTTAGTATTTTGGATTAGCATTGTATAGCACATCTTTGTAATAAAAATTATTAATACTGCCGTTTCGTATTTTGGCTTTCATTGTATAGCACATATTATTATTAGTATTGACCGATTATTCAAGGTAGTCCACATATGACGGTAATCCCCAATATCCCGTATTTAGGCGAATTTCAACCGTATAGGCTTTAATTTTGTATTTTGCATAATGGCACCCCCTCAATCATTCGATATTTTGAACAATATTTTTTATACCCTTCACCACACTGTGGTACAGGGAATTGTGTCTTTGTGCATATGTTTGTAACAGACATGGTTACTTTTGAGAAAATGCATAGAATCACTTTCTCAGTCGATTTATGCATGTCCGTCCGTCCATATATTTTAGTTAACAAAATACAGGTCCCATTTATGATCCGATTTGGATGAAATTTATCACAGGTCACTTAATAGGCCCAAGGACGAACCCTATTGAAATTGGAGAAAATCCGTTCAGATTTAGATATAGCTCCCATATATATTTTCGTCCGATTTTAACTTATTGATGCACCAAACTCCCATTGAGACAAAATTTTTCACAACGTATTGAATTAGGTCTAGATAGTTATATGCCAAGTTTTGTTGAAATCGGTTCAGATTTAGATATAGCTCCGATTTATAGTTTCGTCCGATTTAATGTAAATAGTGCACCAAACTCCCAATAGTGGTCCGACTAAAGCAAAATTTTGCACAGAGTACTGAATTAGGTCCCGACTGATGTATGTGAAATTTTGTTGGCATCGGTTCAGATTTAGATATAGCTATATATAGTTTCGTCCCATTTTATGTAAATTAAGCTCCATACTGCCAATATTTATCCCATTGAGACAAAATTTTGCACAGCGTACTAAATTAAGACATGATTGATGAATGCCAAGTTTTGTTGAAAACTGGTCAGATTTAGATATAGATATTGAAATGTCTTGCATGTACCCATAGTGGTGAAGGGTATCATATAGTCGGCCCGTCCTACTTTTGAACTTTGCTTACTGGTTTTAATTATTAATGTTGACCAAATTTAGGGTAGCCCCCACATCTCTTCGGTTAAAGTCGGTATTTTAGGAATATTGGACACGTTTTTCAACCGAATTGGATGTAATTTTCACTACCCAAAATATCAATATTGATCCCAGTTTTGTTATAGCCCTATAATACGCTGGACCTCCTATTAGGTAAAAATCTTTTTATAACTTCTTTTTCGGTATATTCAAGGTCCTATCCTAGGAGCCCACATTAATTTTGCTTATTTTGAATGGCATCATAGAGGGTATATAAAAACTCGGCTGGTCGAATTTGTTTTTTTTTTTTATATTTTCTAGTCCTTCTATAGTCGGCAATTATGATGTGAACACAATTTTACACATTGGAAGATATCTTGGCAGCGAGCAATCGTGCATTTTTTGAAGATTGTTCAACATCTAGCGAGTCGTACGAATTAAGACTTTTATGTGAAGAATAAGAAATATATTCGGTAGGATTTATGTTTACTCCGGGTGTACGTAGTCCCTTAAAAGTTTTCCAAGCGATATGTTCTCGTTTTCTAAATGATATGGCGATATCTATACAGTTTGCGCAGTTATATGTTAAAATACCTGCTGACATAAATCGTTAATAATATGTCTATGTTTTTAAGAATTGGTCCACTTCATAAGGTAACTCCTATACAATTGCACGTTTTTTTTAAGAAATTGGGTTTAATTTTACATTTTTGGTTCTCATTGTGTTTCCAAAAGTCCCACACAAAAGTATTCTCCCCCATATAAATAAATGCCAAACCGTTTTATAGAAATTTTTAGCATTACTAAGTGAGAATAATTTTAATTGGTGAACCTTTACGCTCATTTGCGATATGTAATTCTCTTATTGAATTAGTACTACATAATATTCATGTTCTGGAGTATGCTGCAATTTTATTTGAAGAAAAAAAATCATTACCAGTCGGCAAATTTTGCACACAAAGGACTATATTCGGCGCCAAATAAAAATTAGAGCAATCGAAATAAATTACTCGACACGTGTAAGGTTAAAATGTTTAACCAAATATTTAAAAAATTCTTGAATTAAAAAAAACGAACACTTTACCCCGACTAACCTTAATTTGCAGTGTAACCTGTAATTAAATTAAACGTTTGGGGTAAAGCCATTTAAATAAATTCCAACAAAGATCAAAGATCGATGCGGTATCCTTATTGCTCCTGTGTCCTTGTGACGATCTGTGAAAATGGGTGGTCCCATTTCACATCCTTTTTTTCTTTAATTCAAAGCAAAAAATGTCTTTGATGTGGAACGGCAACCAAAATTTCATTGAATTAAATGTTGCTTTAGCGTTGTAATATTAACGAATGAATGACGAAGTAAAAACTTTGTTATACGTTCGCACACACACACACAAATCGGCAATAGCCTTGATTCCTGTGTTATGCCCGAAAAAATTGACCAAACCATACAACTACAACAATCATTGCAGGATTTTCTTTTTTGAATACACTTGTGCCGATCTAACCGAGTGTAACCGACAGAGGAAAAATGTGTCCTGCCATGACATTGTTGTTTCTACAGGGAACATTGTTCTATTTTTATTTTGTTCCGTTTACCTTTGTTTGACCCTGATCAATTAAAAGGCGTCTAACTGTGTTTTAGTTTTAGTGGGCATACACACACATACATTTTAATGCAGCTGCACGGAGTAACGTCCTTTGATGTAATTTGGAGTTTTTCTCGCTCCTTTCATCAATTTAAAATATTTTGGTCCATAGCCTCCCAAAAAACACTATAATGAATCCAATTGTTGTCTTCAAATGTGGCCTCATAAATTTTAGATTAAGACCGCCCTCATTTATCCGTACTTCCCTCGGAAGTGGAGAGTATTTCTTTAAGATTTTTTCCATTACAGCCCTCGATGTTGTTACATTTCAAATTATTCACGGTTTTTATAAAAAAAATCTTGAGGTTTTCCATTCAACATTTCTATTGTTTTAATGGAAAATCAATACATTTCCCCCATAATTATAGTGAGCATATCCGTATCGATTTTTTTCCTTGTTCTTTGTTGAATAAAGGAAAATATTTGTGTGTAATAAAACCATACGATTGGATATGGTAACGCATTTATTACTATATATTATTTAATATTTCTCTTTTTCTGTTTTTGATTTTAAATATTAGTCTTTGATGTTACATCATCATAACTAGATGTGGGCTGATTCGTGAAAATTTTGATTGAAGAGCGGTGTTTTTGTTCATAGATCCTTATCAGCTAATAAGGCGCCAAATATTGTAATATTTCCACTATTATTGTCTGGCTTGAGTAAATAATAAACCAATTCTCTTCGGAATTACCAAATTACACTATCGAACAAAATGGTCTGAGTGGAATGAAAGGAGAGCATATTTAGATAAGGTTGAGCTAGGATATTCATCCACTAATTATTTAGCGATTGTTTCACATTGATTCCTTTGGCTCATTGTGCTCGTTCTGAGTTCCTGAAAAGAAAGGAGAGAAGTGAGGTGAGGATAGAACATGGAAATACAATGTTATAGCCTAACCAAGATCTACAGTGAAAACTATACAGGTGAAGATGGTTAGAGTATCGACCTTGTATTTAGCAACCAGTTGGTATCTTTGGCATTGTTTCTAGCATTTAAAATGGTTTCTTACTCGTCATAATTATCATATAAATAGTCAACTCAATTGACAATTGGAGGTGTGATTTCTGGTCTGGTCTAAGGGATAACAATGAGCATATCTACGCCGTGAAAATTCCCGCCAGGTGAATTTTGAAGTTGTGCACCCAGATCTTTGTAAAAAGTCATTGCTATGGTTTTACAGAATTCTCAATTTACGACCAATGCTAGGGCAGACTGGGGACAATTCAACACTTTTTTAGAGCTCTATATCTCAGTATTTAGATTCGGCATTTGATGGGGGCACATTCGGAACCATAGTCATAGCCTTGTAATTATCATCTGGTTGAAATTCAGATCCTCTAAAGGTTCTGCTTTGTTTTAATATGAGACGGAAAGTTTGAGTTTTAAGGCCAAATTTTCTAGCGGCGGTTGTTGACGTCTCAAGGAACACACACGCCATTGTTACTTTACACATATATAAATGAAGATTTGCAAAATTTGGTAGTTGTTTTGTTGTTGTTTTTGGTGATTAATGAAAAGTCCTTATTGTTGATGGCGGGCATGATTTATCATTTACCACAAACCAAGTTGAAAAATAAGGAAGGTCTGCAGAGATTCGCTTTATCCTAGTTCATACGAGAGCTATACACTCCCAGAGAAACGTGTCAAAATTTGGAACCGATTGGATTATTAGTTTTTGAGTTATCGTGACCGCCATTCGTAAAACACTGCTTCGAGAAAAATGCGTTTAAAGTTAGGGAATCACTCTTGCCTTCACTTGATGCTGACACAATATAACGGCTATATCTTCAAGAGTTCTTTAGATTTTCACTTGAAATTTTGTAGAGACATTCTTGAATTAGTGTAGTTTCGAAAAATTAAATCATTTTTTTGACACCGAGAATGGGAGGGTCCCCTTAAATCAATCTATAGACATGTCATTCTGCAATCTATGCTCAATTTTTCATATGGGTAGATACAGAGTCAATTGTTTGCAATGTGACAAAATTATGTAAATCGATTTAAAGCAATCTCAATCGGACACCCTTTAATTATTTGGAGATCAATTAACATGAAGTCGGTCGACATCATGCCATTCTTTGCTCAATTTTGTACGTTATGAATATTTGCGTGTCAGTCTGATAAACATTAGGAGTTTGATGCTCCATTTACTTGAAATCGGGAGAAAGTATATATGGAAGCTATATCCAAATCCTCATCGATTTCAAAAATTAGGGTTATACTAACTTCAGTACGTTTTGTTCATATCGGTCATATTTTTGGGTCCTTGATGGGTCATTTAATTAAAATTAAACGAAAATATATATATGGTAGCTATATCAAAATAAATATCCAAAGCTGAACCGACTACTAACTTCAGTATGTTGTTCAAAATGTTGTGACAATCGGCCATATTTTAGAGCTTTGGTGCACCATTTACTGAAAAGCGGACGAACCTATATATAGGTGCTATAACTAAATCTGAACCGTTTTTTTTTATCAACTTCAGGTCAGAACAAATATAGATTATATCAATACATCTTTCTACAAGGGATATATTTCATATTACTTGAATTTTCCATATTCAAATAGTGACAATTTTGAACAAGTAAATACGTCATTATGTTCGCCAGTGTCACCACTAAATGGTATTGGTGGTTTATAGATAGTTGTCCTATCCTACTCAGATCATAAAGCATAAAACATTTTCGCAGATCATCAACATCGGTACAGCCATTCTTGAGTTATAAACTACGGACTTTTCAGCAACTTCGACGGGACAATTCTGCCGATACCTTCAAAATACCGAAAATGAATTGGGACATTTATATGGGGGCTATTTCAAATGGACATTGAACCTGGACATTTATTGAAAACGGAATTCGATGAGGAAAATCCCGCTAAAAACTTTAGAATAACAAAAACAATGCAGGACCAGTTTATGGAGATTATGCCAATGCAACATGAGATTTCCTATAATCGAATAAGTCGACAACCGGAAGAAGTTTTTTTTTTAATTTACCAGGAATCCGAAATGCCGTGTTAAATCCATTTCGGTTTGAATAATATCTTCAAAATCTCAAAAATTGGTATTGGATACAGTTATATGATGACTTTATATAGACAATGCTGATTTTTTTTTTTGAAAAATTTATTTGAATTTGTATTACGGTTCATTAAAGTTAATATTTGAAGATAATTCCATGAACATGTCAACCGCAACTGCATCTTAATGGTGCATTCGTTTAGTCCAATGTTGGCATGCTCTCATAATGTTAATAATCACTCCACCAAAAAAAATCTACTTTGAAGTAGGTGGTTCGGCATTCGATGTTCGAAGGCCATGCTACATTCGGGAATATTTTGCCTTGTACGTCTTATTCCAAACTTAGATCGAAACCATACTTATATCAAAAACATATCGATCCACTGCGTTTGGTACTTCCCCCACGCATTTATTCCATAAAATACCAAAATTTGGGTAGTACTGCTGTATGGGGTCTATCGTTAAAAATTGACAATGCATATTTTTGGTAGGAGAATGTGGTATCCAATGAGAACCCATAATACGTGACAAAAATCCCTAAAATGCCGATTATGGGGAATCGTTATAAGGGGCTTTAACGAAAGCCCCTTATACTACCAAATATCCTAGGAGTAAGCGCAATGTATGAGAAAACCAGTGAGCGGAGCAGTATAGTCGGACGGGGCCGACCATATGATACCCTACACAACTACCACGGAACTCTAACTTTCTGCGGATTTTTATTCCGATCATGGGCAATATTTAGTCATAGTTACACCCTCTTTCCCGATTAGAGGACAGCAACACCTCTTCCTTATAGTGACATATTTTCCCAATATTACCATATTTATTACAGTCCTTCTAATTACTTGTCCACATTCCGTTCACCGGAATGTCCACATTCCGACTCGGAAAAAACAAGCAAACAAATTTTCGGTCCATTTCGTCCCAAAATTATTATCTGATCATCACCGAAAATTTTAGGCGTTATCCTTGACCATAACTGGACCCTCATAGAGCATTTCAAAGCGATCAGCGCTATATTTTCGCCCTCTAGTGTGGTACTCGGTTATTAAATAATATCTAAATACATAAGTACCAGTAAATATTTAAGTGTAACTCCCAAATCCGAGGACATACGACAATATAATTGGTATCAATTTAAAGGTCAACCACTCCTCTTGGATATACTATCAACTTCTCGGGTCTATGTACGTCAGGAGTAAATATATACATATATACAACTTTTGTCATTTTTCACACAAAAATTAGGGTCCATTTGACCCGCTAAATATTGACCGATCTTCATCAAAACAGGCATGCTTATTCTTTGGACCGATTCCCTTCTCCATGTAATAATTCGAGATGTTCGGGCCATAATAGCAGCCTCTGGAGCGACCAGAAAAAAACCGACAAAAATTTAGTATTTGGTTAATTTCATCCCCTTAAACATCAACCGATCATTACCAAAAAAAACTAGTCTTCATTAGGCAGAACCCATCCTACATGCAAAATTTCGTGAAGATTGGTCCATAGCTATGGCCTGTATCGTGTTTACAAATTATAATGGACAGACGGACGGACACACATGTCTAGATTGACTCAGCTAGTCGAGATATGACAATCGGTATACTTAAAGGTGGGTCTAGGACCAATATTTCGTGGCGTTACAAACTCTTGGGTCTGCACGAAGCTATAATACCCTGACAACATAGTTGTGTAGGGTATAAATAGACATACGGACGTGCATAAATCGGCATAGAATTTTGTTCTGATCCAAAAAAAAAATTGACATATAAAGAAATGCAATTCTTGGTGTTGAAATATTCATTTTTATTGAATGATCTTTCATCGCTAAAGTCATGGTAATTTTGTATGAACTTGTATCTCATGCATGTAGGTAGGTATATGGAATTAATTGATTCTGCAAAAAATATCTGCGTACATAATTTAATCGTTTTTCAATTTTTTCTCCAACTATTCCAAATGGTCAATTTATACGTGTTGAAAACTAATTACAACCATTATTAAAGCACGTACGACCACCTATATTCAAGAAACTGCCAATAATTCTCAATAACAACTCAATGTAATCTACATTAAAAAATCTATTTAACACTGAGATTCCATAGAAAGAAATATGCAGGTTTGTGGTAAAATTTCCACACCTTGCACTAAATTGGTTTTATAAAAAACCCACATAATTATGAAAACGACACGTGCTCATGGCAGGGCCTATGGATGCCACCAACATTGCAATCATTGCCAACGTACTCCAATTTTTAGCGACCACCCAATTTGTCAATCCCGCATTTTGAGGGAAGTGGAAGTGACCACATAAAGGCAAAATAGAGAGACACCACACACACAAACAAAACAATGTGTGGTGATGGTGAGTGATAAACATTTGCAATTAATTGGAATTCTGATTTTTTTCGCCAAGGTAGGCAGTGTCCTGTTCCTGATCACTCAATTCTCATTCGTTGGTATTTAAAGTTAAATTATGCCTTTAGTCTTTCGAAGTAAACTGTCGCAGTTGAGGCAAATCACGTTGCGCTGCAACCAGCGACATTGTCTGTGTGCACGACAAGAGAGAGAGAGAAAAAAGCCCAGCAGGTGATCGAATCAGGGTCAACAATTCAATCCACCAGAATCAGTTGCAAATTAGAAAACAAGATGATTCACAAGTTTCTGTGATAAAACACAGAATGAAATCTTATCTATGAAATGTTCGTTCGCTCTTGGTGTCCACAGTCCTCGGACAGAGACAATATCTCAGGGACGACATGCAAAGCAGCGGTGTTTCGCTGTACCTGTTGTGTTCTTTGTGTCATGGGTTGTTCATAGATAAACTTGTCTCGCTATCGTGTTTTCTGGATTTTACTATCGCTACAGGCTACCCATCTAACACGTCCACAGCTAACCGTTTTGTATTTGGCATTCCTTTTTTGGATATTCGTCTACGAAAAATTTAACTGGAATAATCCACAGGATATTTTGTCAAATTAATTTCCGATCCTTTTGCATGGCCCTGTGTGCCACTGGATACAGTCAATTTCTAAATTGCCATTAAATTTCAAGTACTTCGAGCAAACATCGTCATAAATTTGTCGAAATTGTTTTGCCTAAATTAAGGTTTCACATGCCGAGCCTTGTAATTATTTCACAAGTTGTTATTGTTGTTTTACGTTAGTTAACCCTCAGATTAGACTAGAATAGCTGTCATGATTAAAGCGTAACGGGGAGAGAGAGACAATTTTCTTAATTTTATTTCTCTACAGCATTTATGTGCTCTTGAGAATTTTGTCACTTCTCTAGACTACTGTCGCTTCAAGATCTACAAAATCCTGGGAAATTCCGTAAGAGGTAATTTTCTTGGGCCATGCAGATTTAAATTAAGATTTTTAAATAAAACCGTTCCTTAGATTCCCTTTAAATCCTTCGAAAATCTTGATGTGTTATTTTAAATAAAGGCTTTGCCTAGGTTTTGCATGTTTACATTAGATTTATGACGATTTACCAAAAAAATGCATAGCAAAATAGGCCATCAGGAATTAGTTGAAATGTTTATCTTGGTAGGTGGATTTGGCCCTCTAATCTTTTTGGTGGCTCGTGGCCATATAATTTAATATAAACTTGTACGATATTTTGTTAGTTAATCTATGATTAAATGGGGATTTAAATGTAATTCTAAGTGGTGCTGTTATTTTATCCGGGGATTAGTGGGTATGTGTAAATTATGGAAATTCCGTTCAATTTATTTTAATCTCTTTAAACTTTGGGTGGGTTCAATCAGAAACATTGAATTAGTTGATGTTTAAATTTGAACAGGTAGCACAGATCAACATATTGTGTACTGTTCTCCATAAAATGAAACCTTTATTCGAATTTTAATTACTATCGTAGCATCTTGACATATCGCAAAAATTCTACATCTTTTAAGCGTCTATCTTTTAAGCAAGACAGAATATAAAATTTTCTTGGTGGACTTTTATAAAGGCGATTTTAAACAGTCCAATATTGTAGTTAATGCCTAAAACGTAATATTGGAGTATATTTGTATATAGGTAAATATTTTTAGATGTTTGACTACGCCCTTCTATCTATTAAAACACGAAAGGGAGTTATGATAACTTACAACGTTTTCATATTTAGTTGAATAAAATCGGTCTAAATGTCGATCTATATTTATAACGTTCTCTTAGAAAGAGTAACCATGGTGGACAGTTTGGGAATTGAGAAAATTTAAAATTGAACGGGACCTCTATATTGGGGGATATAAAACATGGTCAAATATTGACAATTTCCTGTAACAATATTTTTCATATACAATCCTGAATGTTATTTGGAAAAAGCGGCTAAAATGTTCAATACATTATTTCCAATATCAAACCTCTCAGGATTAGTAGATTTCAACCAACCAAAATTTCCGCTCCTTTTGGAAATGAAATGGTATTGAAAATGGGATATATCGGTTAACATTATAGCGGAGCCACCATATATAAACGTTTTTCAACCTAATCAACTGTAAGTTGGCATTTTGGCTTCTCAATGAGTATAAAATTTTTTTACTAAAAATCATCAATATTGGTTCAAGTTTTAGGATAACCTCCATATAACGCTCATTCCAAAATTCTGACTTATTTGTATTATCATTGAGTAGAAAATCTCCCTAGTAACAATTATCAATATTTACTTATGTTTCCGGGTACCCCCATGTAATGGGTATGTGTATAACCTATTATTCGATATTTTGAGGCTCTTTATACCCTTCACCACACTGTGGTACAGGGTATTATGTCTTTGTGCATATGTTTGTAACTTTTTGAGAATATGCATAGAATCACTTTCTGAGTCGATTTATGCATGTCCGTCCGTCCGTCTGTAGATGTTAAATTGTAAAGAAAGTACAAGTCGCATTTATGATCCGATTTGGATGAAAATTGGCACAAGTCACTTATTTGGCCCAAGGACGAACCCTATTCAAATTTGGAAAAATCGGCTTTAGATATAGCTCCCATATATATTTTCGTCCGATTTTATGTAAATGGTGCACGGAAGTCCGGTTTGCACGAAATTTGGCATATCGTACTGAATTGAGTATAAAATGATAAGTGGTGAGTTTTGGGAAAATCGGTTCAGATTTAGATATAGCCCCCGTATATATTTTCGACGTAAATGATGCACGCAAGTCCCTATATATCCTTCGATTTGCACGAAATTTGGCACAGAATACAGAATTAAGTCTAGAACGCTGTGTGTTAAATTTCAATAAATAGGAAGTTATCCGATTTGATTGAAATTTTAGAACACAATAATATTTTCATCATATAGAGAAATACATCCTATCGGTCCACACATTCTGCTAAGGAAAATGCACAATAATATACCATCAGAATATTTGAAATTGGCCAGTACCTTGAGAAGTCTAAACAGGGGTTTTAAAAAAAAATTTTTACGACTATTTACTCACTAGAAACTAGGTATCGTTCTTAGCCTGAACCGGAACTGCATGGAAAACTTAATGAGGATTGGCCCATGATTGTGATCTTAACATAAGTTACATGGTACAATGAACAAGAGTTCGTAGACCCACTCAGCTAGTCAAGTTAAAATTTGAGGTTTAGACCAAAGGTAACAAAAGTGGCAAAATATATGTAAAACCAGTAAGGAACGTTCAAAAGTCGGACGGGGCCGACCACTTCACCACTATGGGTACATGCAAAACATGTTAATATCTCCAATATCCTGTTGATATAGAAATTTCGAATACATTAGTCGGGACCTAATTCGGTACTCTGTGCAAAATTTTGCTTCAATCGGAACAATATTGTGAGTTTGGTGCATAATTTACTTTAAATCGGGCGAAACTATATATGGGAGCTATATCTAAATCTGACCCAATTTCAACAAAATTTCACATACATCAGTCGGGACTTAATTCAGTACTCTGTGCAAAATTTTGCTTTAGTCGGACCACTATTAGGAATTCGGTGCACTATTTACATTAAATCGGACGAAACTATAAATCGGAGCTATATCTAAATCTGAACCGATTTCAACAAAACTTGGCATATAACTATCTAGACCTAATTTAATACTCTGTGCAAAATTTTGTCTCAATCGGATCACTTTTGGGAGTTTGGTGCATCAATAAGTTAAAATCAGACGAAAATATATATGGGAGCTATATCTAAATATGAACCGATTTTCTCCAATTTCAACAGGGTTAGTCCTTGGGCCTATTAAGTGACCTGTGCCAAAGTTAATCCAAATCGGATCATAAATGGGACTTGTACTTTGATAACAAAAGTACATAAACGGACGGACATGTATAAATCGACTCAGAAAGTGATTCTGTGCATATTCTCAAAATGAACCATGGGTCTATTTCGATTTTTTCCTGTTACAAACATATGCACAAAGACACAATACGTTGTACCACAGTGTGGTGAAGGGTATAAAAAGGGGGTTATATGGGGACTACCAATAAAAAGGGGCGAACGACTACAAAAAAAAAAAAAAAAAAAAAAAATTACAAAGAATTTGGTTGAAAAACGCGCTCAAGAACCCCAAAATACCGCAAATTGGGGGGTACCCTTATATGGGGGCTACCCGAAAAAATGGACCTATATTTATAATTTATAGTGCAGAGGTTTGCTACCTAATAAGAACTCGACGTACTAAATTACAGTCAATTCGGTCGAAAAATACGATCAGAACCCCCAAAATACCAAAAATTTGGGGGTACCGTTATATGGGGACTACCAGAAAAACTGGACCTATATTTATAATTTTTAGTGGAGTAATTTGGTACCCAATAAGAACCCAATGTACTAAATTTCAGAGAATTCAGTTATAAAACGTGCTCAAGAACCCCAAAATGCCGAAAATTGGGGGTACCCTTATATGGGGACTATCCGAAAAAATTGACCTATATTTAAAATTTTTAGTAGGGAGATTTGCTATCCAATAAGAACTCAAGGTACCAAATTTCTGAGGATTCGGTCGAAAAATATGATCAAAACCCCCAAAATACCGAAAATTGGGTGTACCATTATATGGGGCTATCCGAAAAAATGGACCTATATTTATGATTTTAGGAGATTTTCTACACAATTAGAACTCAAAGTACCAAATTTCAGCGAATTCAGTCACAAAACACGCTAAATACCCTCAAATACCGAAAATTGGGGGATACCGTTATATGAGAGCTATGCCTAAACGTGGACCGATTTTCTCCAATTTCCATAGGGTTCGTCCTTGGGCCAATTAAGTGACCTGTGCTAAATTTCATTCAAATCAGATCATAAATGCGACCTGTACTTTGTTCACAAAAATACATGGACGGACGGACATGCGTAAATTTACTCAGAAAGTGATTCTATGCATATTCTCAAAAGGAACCATGGGTCTATCTCGATTATCTTTGCCTGTTACAAACATATGTACAAAGACATAATACCCTGTACCACAGTGTGGTGAAGGGTATAATTATAAAGAATATTTGCTTAAATTTTCAAGTGAAAATATCAACTACTTCAGCTAATTGGAAATCATTTTCAATGGTCATACTTTCACGAGTTTTAAAAATTCCATATTAAATGTCCATTGTATATTTCATGACATGAATCTGCATGTGGAAGTATATTCGGTTTAATTATTATTCATTGTCTATAAATAGTATAAATTTGTATCAATATTTAGACCAATAAAATTAACCATGACTAAATCAGTTTCAAATATAGTATATAATATAAATGATAAATATTGTCGGTTGGTCACTAAAAACCGCAGTAAAGCCGAATACAATGAAATTTACCGCTTTCCAAACCACAAAACATTTTTTTCTTGAGAATGGCATAACAGCCATGACGAAGAAAATAGCGGCAAACTGCAAATAAAGTCCCCCGAAAATCAACTGAAGCGTAAAAATGTTACCGAAAATCAGACCGCAAAAATCAAATTTTATAATCAGATAATATTTTCTTTCTAAAGACACTGAATGAATGTGGAGTAACAGCAACAGCACAACGACAACGCATCGAATCCATTGTAATCGAAAGAAAATCCCACCGCCTTCCAGCGTAAAATCAATGAAAATGGATAGCGATAGGCTTGTGTGAGAAAAAAGGCGGTTCAAAGAAATTCCGCACAAAAAACTACTCTACAATAGTATACCGCAAAAGGTCAGTCATCAATATTTGCCGCCAGCAGCAGCACCACCACCAACTCATAGTACACAGCTCGGCACAGCACAGAAGTGACAATGCGACACAACCACAAAATGTCACCGAAGTGTAACGGCGGCATCTCCTTTGAAGAGCATTGATCAATGGTTGAATCCTTATTCTTTAGTTTTAATACAATCAGGTCCTACACACAAAAATCATTTTCAATGTCACCATGATCGTCATCATCATCGGCAGAGTTGTCCTCGTCATTATCATTATCGGTATGACTATAATGGTTAGATTTTCTTTTTTTTAATTTTTTTGTAATTCATTTTCTTAAAGAATTTGTTGTATTTTCTGTGGCATGGCTTTGTTCTGATGTTGCATTTTAATCGATTTATCAAAAATGTAGTCAACACAAAACAAAGACCAAAGGACACAATGGCCAAATAGAAACTGTAACAAAATTATCAAAAGAAAAATTGCCAGTGTTTGCAATTATTGATCGGTCATGCTGAAGGGCAAGTGCAACAACTTTTTATGTGGGTTGCAAGCGGTGTCAACATAAAGGAAGTCAAAGGCATTGTCAATCTGGAGAAGGTTCGATATAAAACTCATTTAGTTCCTTTTTGGAGAATGTTGCATGGGAAATTTCTGTTTGGTACTAATGGATACTGGTAGTATCAAAAGGATAATGGTCCCGTTTTTGTTGAGATAGTATAAACAATAAAACACGATTACGATGTTAGAGGGTCGGCTCTTTTTGAAACTATTCAGCAATAGTATATACAGCTATACAATGCAACATAAGTATTTAAACGTATATTATATGTATTTACTTAAGGTAAATATTGTAATAAGTATCGAGTGAGGTGGATATTAAAATCGCTAACATCAATCGAAACTTTTATATTGGAGCTATGTTATGTTAAATTTTTGCCAGAAAAAAACGAATTAACAAACTACAGACACTTCGAATGGAAAATTTGGATACCGAAGATGGGGCTATGTAGAAATAAGGCTTTTTTTAAATGTCCGTGTCCGGCTTTTTTTTAAAATGGTTTTATCTGACGAAATCCTCAAAATACAATAACATAGGGGTATCGTTACAAGGGGGCTACCCCGAAAAGTGGACCGATATTGATTATGTTTTTGGTCAATTCGTTTGAAAATCGTGGTCAAAATATCGAATAAGGTGGTATCAAAATGTCGAGCAGTTACAGAGGAATATTTTAGGTTATACGACCTGACGACTTGCATTTACATTATATCAATAGCCACTGGGCTGTACATTCGGCATTCCGATTAGCGTATAGTCGGATGGGGACGACCATATAACTCTACACATTTACCACTGTAATTAAATTTTCAGTGGATCGAAATCTCGATTTTGCAAATTTTCGTTCCGTATTCGCGCCTCTAATATCAATAAATAATATTCGAATACATAAAACACTGTGAATATTTCAATATATCCTATCACCTACATCATGATGATTGAAGTTAATCCAGACCCTTGGTTTGTCACACCGAATATCCTGTAGACATACAGGGTTTAAAGGTATATCCAACTTCTCCGTTCTATGTCTCTTCAAAGTAAATTTATATATTTATACACTCAACTCTATGGCTAAGGAGGCAAAAATGTGCCTCATCGAAATATTGGTTTTAGAACCCATGTTTCATTTGGGCAAATCCCTTTTAGATAATTTGGCATTCCTGCAAAATTAATATGGCTATGCGGGATAACTTTAACTGGCACAAGATCAGCAGTTAAAGTCGGAAAGGACCTTACGGAGCCTTTGAATACCGAAAGAGGAATCAGACAAGCTGACAGTTTGTCGTGTCACCTTTTTAACATCCTGCTGCAAAAGGTCATAAGAGAGGCAAAAGTGAACAGAAATTGCACTCTGTACACCAAACAACACATGTTACTCGCCTACGCCGATGACATCGACATAATGGGTCGAACATTGAGAGCGGTAAGAGCCACCTTTGAACAAATTCCGAACGGCGAGAAAACCAAGCTGGTAGTATCAACGCGCAAGACGTCCAGTAGACTCCGACCAACTGTGGAACTTGAGAACTACAGCTTCGAGGTAGTCAAAGATTTTATATACCTTGGTACGAATGACATCAGTTTTGAAATTCGGAGAAGGATAGTGGTGGCCAACCGATGATAGTCTGAGAAAACAACTCAAGAGCAAGGCCACCTCCCGTCAGACCAAAAAGTGGAAAATGACGATGAAAAGATACGAACATTGAATACAAAGACGTAGTCTCGAAAATAACCTGCTAGAGATACTGATTTTTCTTCATGTACATTAGAGTTACCAGTAAAAAATAAATCTCACCATGACTATTGTCGTAATATATCCGATAATTTCTCTTAATTTTTGTTGAATCGCACCACAAAACTGACTGCTACTGCCGCAGATGCTGGTCTTGGGGTCTAAAACAAATATTTCCATGAGTGGCTGTGGTTTTTGGCACAATGGACTGGTTGGCCAAGCCAGTCGTCGTTCGTTTGAATTAAAAATTAGAAATTCCCTTTAATAGCCACACCCACTTTAAGCAGATGCATTCGCCTGGCATCCTTTAAGGAAGTGTGCCTTTAATTATCTCAAATGTGCAGCTTGCAATATTTATCAGGAAAATCGAACAATATTTTGTGGGTTTGATAACATGGCGTATAAAATTTATAAAATAGCAAATAGTTTTTGGCGCGTACACAGGCACTGCGCTACCTAGCGGAAGAAGAAAAAGTGAACATTCACAACAACACAAAAGTGTGAAATTCTATGCAATTAACGCCCAAGGGGAGACACCCACTTTTCTTAAAAAGAAACACGACGAACATTTTTAAACAAATTTTGAGGTAGCAAAATTTTGTTCATTTTTTTGAGGAATCAATAGGAATCTGTAGACTTTTTTCAAGGGGGGCGTAGACATGGCGAACCGCTTTATAGAAATGAAGATCCATAGAAGAAGAGAACAGTTCCTTTGACAGAGGACAAAATCTAAAGAAAATGTCATTTACCAATAAAACAATAAAACTGCTTCTTTTGCGCAACAATAAAGGAGGAATTGAAAAATATATATATATTTCATTTTGCTTTGCATTTATAACAAAGTTTGTTGTTGTTTCTGTTCCCTACGGTAGGACTTAGTTAACTAATCTTCTGATGATGTCAACACTAATCAATGCTCGATTTTGAAAGAAATCATTGTCCTGCAATCTATTCTTGCATTCCTTTCTTGGTTGACTAAAACCACAGGATATTTGTATGATTAGAAGTATTAAAAGAATCTAGAGCATTGATTCCCAGTGTCGGCATGCTGAGCCGAGCTGAGCCGTAGCAGGACAGTGGATTTTGTGCACACGAATGTGCACAATGCCGCTTACCTAGTGATCTGCTTAGATCTTTGATTTTGTCCTTCTTCTTTGCCGAATCGACTGCTCTTTTGCAAAAATCCTTTTGTTGTTGTTTTTGCTCTCTATGTCCCTTTATGGTTTCCTTTGATATGTTACTTTTTCTTTTTTTGGTTTTTTGTTTTGCGCACCGACTTAGAAAATGTCAAAGTTATTAAGGGGTTTTTATGCAAAAAGACAAAACCATGTTCAACATCAATGCCTGCTTTGTTTAGGGAATTTGCTAAATCAATTTCACGTCTTAATGATAATGAATGCCGCAGGATTTTTTTTACACGCACATCAGTTATATGGGGCCCTGTGTAACTAATGATTTTTTATGATCTTCTGTATATATAATAATGACTTTAGTTTGTTTACATGTCGAATTTTCCGGTTACATTGCAAAGCCCCTTTGACAGGAGCCATATCCACACATCGGCGAGAAAAAAGGAAGAAGTTATGGTAGACGATTGAAATTGATCTTGCAGTATCATACGCTTTCCCATAACTATGTCCTGGATAGATATCTTTTGAGAAAACTCTTTGAGTCATTCTGTAGGCAAAATTTCTTTATGAAATCCCGATTGCATCCAAACTTTGATTGTCGCAATATTTCTTCCAATCTTTTTAGTTCAAGTTCGAAGATGGGTAATATAGGTCCATTCATTCTGGCACCTCTTCCCAAGATGGACCAAATTGTGCTAAAAATGTATTGGATAATATTGAACTAAACTTTATACAGCATACTACCTTTACCAAGCCTAAATCAAGTCCGAAGATGGGATTAATTGGTCCACTACTTCTGGTACCTCCCGCACAAAGGATCAACATTTTCAATATTTACAAATCCAATATTAGGCTAATGAAATTTCCGATTTGATCCAAACTGTGCACATCGTAAAATTTATTTTATATTTAAGGGAACCTTAAATCAAGTTTGATGATATGAACCTTAAATCAAGTTTGATGATATGGAAAATCGGTCCATTTCTTCTGGTAGCTCCCTCCCAAATGGTCAAAATTGTGCTGAAAATGCACTTTATAATATAATGCGAACAGAGTATCCGATTCAGAACAAACTTTACACAACCTAATATTTAACCACACATAAATATTATTGGGATATGGGGTGTATCGGTTCATTCCTTCTAGTACCTCCCCCACAAAGGGTCAACATTTGATACTGTTTAAATCGTATATGAAACGAAAGAAATATATTGAAGTTTCATCCTATTTTTGGTCAGCGTAATAATTTTACCCGGCCTAGATCGAAGGATATGATCCATCGGTTCAATCCTTCTGGTGCATCTCATACAATAGGCAAATTTTGATTCGATGTCAAATATGCACAAGGTAATATTTCTTTCAAACTTCATTTGAGTTGGAAGATGGAACCTCTCACACAAAATGGTCGAAATGTTGCTGAAATTTAATTTTATAATATTAGCTTGGGGTAAAAATTAATCCATTATTGTTATATGAACTATATGACTTTATTTAACATGCTTCGGAATATCTGATTTGTCAAATATGCACCGTTTTTTTGTATGATTTGTTGCCATTTTAAAGGTAACTTCATAATGCCGCTCTCATAGTCCTGTCTCTCTCTCTCTATTTTCAAAAAAACCCTAGCAGTCGATTTTCACAACCCTACCTAGGTACCAATTTTTATACCCTACACAACTATGTTGTCAGGGTATTATAGATTTGTGCAGCCCCAAGAGTTTGTAACGTTATTCACCAATCATCACGAAATTTTGCATGTAGGACGTTTTCTGCCCAAAGAAGAACCCTATTGTTTTTGGTGAAAATCGGTTAATATTTAGGGGATGTAATGGACCAAAAGCTTTATTTTTGTGGGGTTTTCTGGACGCTCCAGAGGCCACAATTATTGCCCGAACATCGTGAAATTTTACATGGAGGAGGGGATCGGACCAAAGAAAAACCATGCCTGTTTTGATAAATATCGGTCCATATTTAGCGTGTCATATGGACCCTGACTTTGGAGTGAAGAATGACAAAATTTGTATTCTCTGGTATATTTATTTAGACCTGAAGGACATAGACCCTCAAATCGATACCATTGATTGCCGTATGTACTCGGATGTTGGAAGTTACACTTAAATATTTACAGGTGCTTACGTATTCATTTATTAATTAGTAACCAATTACCGCATTGGAAGGCGGAAATATAGCGCTGATCGCTTTAAAGTTTTCCAAGAGGTTTCAGTTAGGTCAAGGACAACGCCTAGAATTTTCGGTGATGATCACATAAAAAATTGGGTTGAAGTAGACCAAAAGTCTGGACGTTTCTGGTCAATTGTTAGCTTCAAACGGTCCATTTGTTGACAGTAGATATCAGAATTTAGCGCAAGGCTTCGCAGGTGGAAAATCGATCCATCCTATTTTTATTTGTTAATTGGTTTGCCACCCAAACATCGAGCTTCATTTTGAATTCAGCTTTGTGTGGATGTTTTAAAACCGTTTTATGGTCGATTATTAGTTTCTGGGTGATGTTACGACTGTTAACATGCCGGTCAACTTCGATCATTTATCCGATTTCATCGACATTTTCGATGACCGGCTTAAGGGTTATTTTTCTCCAACCAATATATAAGTTACACCATAAGCCTCATTCTATATATAAAATGTTCCCAAAATAGTCACTGTATCGAAAAAAGTGACCAAAATTGCTCGTTGGGGTGTACTTCAATCTCGGCTGATTTTCTGGAAATATTTTCATGAAGTCTACATTTTATACGAAATTTATTAGTTTACAAAGTCCCAATCTAAAATCTTAAGAACGGTATTTTTGTAGAATATTTGAAGATAAAACTAGTAAGGAAATCAGTGAGTGGAGCAGTATAGTCGGACGGGGCCGACCATACGATACCCTAAACAACTATCATGGAAATCTAACTTTCTGCGGACTTTTATTCCGATTGCCAGTTTCCTGATAGTTGCACCCTCTTGCCCGATTAGAAGTCAACAGTACCACTTCCTTACACTGACATATTTTCCGAATATTACTAATATTCAGCACAGTCCTTCTAATTACTTGTCCAGATTCCCTTGACCGTGGGCTGTGTTGTGATGTTCGTTTTATAATTGTGGCGACCCGAAAAAAAATAAGTTTTCGGTCCACTTCATCCCAAAATTATTATCTGATCATCACCGAAAATTATAGTCGTTCTTCTTGACCACTACTGGAACCTCATGGAACATTTCAAAGCGATCAGCTCTATTTTTCCGCCCTCCAGTGTGTTAATGGGTTACTAAATAATATCTTAGTACGTAAGCATGTAACTCCCACATATGAGTTCATACGACCATAAATTTAGTATCAATTTAAAGGTCAACCACTCCTCATGGGTAAATATATACGCTATAGAATACAAATGTTGTTATTTTTCACACAAAAGTTAGGGTCCATTTGACCCGCTAAATATTGACCGATCTTTATCAAAATAGGCATGCTTATTCTTTGGGCCATAATTGCGGCCTCTGGTCCATTTTTGGTCCATTTCATCCCCTAAATATTAACTAATCTTTTCCAAAATCAATAGGGGTCTTCATTGGCCAGAACCCATCCTACATGGAAAATTTCGTGAAGATTGGTCCATAACTGTGGCCTGTATCGTGTTTACAAATTATAATGGACAGACGGACAGACGGACGGACACACATGTCTTGATCGACTCAGCTAGTCGAGATATGACGATCGGTATATTTAGAGGTGGGTCTAGGATCAATATTTCGCGGCGTTACAAACTTTTGGGGCTGCACAAAGCTATGATACCCTGACAACATAGTTGTGTAGGGTATAAACACTAAAGTCGGACGGGGCCGACTCTATCTCGTTTCCTTTTGCCTTTGCTTACATACATATGCACAAATACAAAATACCGTGTACCATAGTGTGGTAAAGGATATAAAAACTCGTCTTGTGGTATTTAATTTAAGAAAATAATTCACAAGAACATGAGATAGTAGGAGGATATGCTTTACAAAAATATTCCTCATTCTATTTGACTGAAGACATTTCATCTCAGAAATAATCCGCAATAGCTACCTATAAATATATAAAGCAGTTTCTTAATGAACTTTAGGGTTACGAGCAAAAAATCCATCACGTTATGACTCAGTAATTTGACATACGGGCTTCTTAATATACTCGGCAAGGAACTTCATACCCATAATTAATTGTTTTGCATCCGTGAGCTACATTTTGTCGCATATTGTTATCACCTCTACAATTGCTGAGTATAATATTTTATAAAAATCGATCGAGCTGTTTCGGAGGATTTTCATTACAATTGTATGTAAACTCTAACTAATAATTTAATGGGGAATTTAAAATATTCCCTGCACATTTAATTCTTAAAAAACTTCTTCCGTTTCCACTACCTTCCTAAAAACAGCGATTAAAATATTGTTCCGTGGAAATATATTTTCTTTATAATTTTCAAAAAAAAAAAAAACGCGGTGCATGTTTCCATCTTAATACTGCGAGTTTTTAACACAGTCATAATTTATACTCAATAAAAAAATGTAGGCAAGGGAGCCATAAAGAGTTTACCTTTAATTTTTTTGGTAAACAATTAAAATTTAGCGGAACCCAGTAACAACATCAAGAGATTTTTACCAAATAAAAGATTGATCCTAATGTTTATGATATACCATGACTAACGAATAACACATGACCGTAAGTAAGTAAGGCTATGTCATAAACCTGTAACTGCGTATTCGCTAATTAAACGAGAAAATCCCCCTGAACAAGTATCGTCAATCTTGGGAAATTACGTCGTTCATCGAAAACACGAAAAATCGCAAAGTGTATTCGCCATCAACAAAGCGAAAAAAATCCAATACAAGTGTATAGCTGCTCCTGATATGCTGGCGGTTATGCTTGGTCGGTTGGTTGGCTGGTAAGATCCTTCTCGCTGTGTTTGGTTGTAAAATGGGTGTTAAAACTATGATACGCAAGTTAGGCAGAACAAAAGGATTTTTGCGCAGTTTACATTTAGCCGATGTGTTGTTTTATCGATCGGTTTTGTTATGTGTGTGTGTACCTTCATAAGGTAGAATACATGTTGAGCCTCTATGTCTAAGTGTGCGCCATAGGAGGTGGTGATGTTTCTTCTTTTCCATGTGTGTGTATTGAACTAAACTAAAAAAAGGATCTCTGATAATGCCAGTTTTGCCTTGTTCTAACCTTCTAGTTACCTTATTTATCTTAGTTTAGTTGATCTTAAGCTAGAGAGATAGATACGTTTAGCCTTTTCACTGTCCTTTCGCAAACTGTATGTGTGTTTGCAAAATTCCACTGCATGTACCTGTTGCAATGCCTAATTATTTTGGAGTTTCCAAGACAAGTATTAGCCCAAAATTTATACGCACAATCTTCCTCACAGCGCAAAAAAAGTTGTTAAAATGACAGAGCATAACAAATTTGTAATTCTTAGCGATAATTCTAAGATTGAAATCAGTTTTTACGCCAAATAAGTAGCTGTTCTGAGGGGCGATAAAGCATTGAAGATAGTCGTGTATTAGGCAAAGAAGAGTGGGCTGGTAATTTAGTTCATATTTAACACTGTTCGATTTTCGAAGATAATTTTAAATCTGTACAGTGGTCGAAAGTAGATCATGGCAATGACAAGTAAGATAGAACTGGATATGGCTTATGATAGATAAGATGGGAGGTGTTAGGCTACTCGAAAGCGATAGCGTAAAATAAGCGTATAAACATTGATCTGAAGATAGTTTCTATGGTCCGGTTTTTAACATGTTTTTTGTAGGCAAATTCAAAGCTAACCGAAAAATATAAAAATTTCTATTTGAATACGTAGGGAGAAGTATTTTTCTAAGGTCTCTTACAAGGCTTGGATTTTTATACCCTACACATCTATGTTGTCAGGGTATTATAGCTTTGTGCAGCCCCAAGAGTTTGTAACGCCGCGATATATTGGTCCTAGACCCACTTTTAAGTATACCGATCGTCATATCTCGATTAGCTGAGTCGATCTAAACATGTGCGTCCGTCCGTCCGTCTGTCCATTATAACTTGTAAACACGATACAGGCCACAGTTATGGGCCAATCTTCACGAAATTTTGCATGTAGGATGTGTTCTGGCCAATAAAGACCCCTATTGTTTTTGGTAAAGATCGGTTAATATTTATGGGATGAAATGGACCAAAAACTTTATTTTTGTCTGATTTTCTGGTCGCTCCAGAGGCCGGAATTATGGCCCAAACATCGCGAATTTTTACATGGAGCGGGTCAAATGGTCGCTTACTTTTGTGTGAAAAAATTACAAAATTTGTATTTTATGGCGCATAGATTTACACCTAAAGGACATGAAGCCGAGATGTTGATAATATATTCAAGAGGAGTGGTTGACCTTTAAATTCATACCAATTTTATTGTCGTAAGTACTCGGATGTGGGAGTTACACTTAAATATTCACAGGTACTTACGTATTCAGATATTATTTAGTAACCCATTACCACACTGGAGGGCGGAAATATAGCGCTGATGGCTTAGAAATGCTCCATGAGGATCCAGATATGATCAAGGACAACGCCTATAATGTTCAGTGACGATCAGATAATAATATTGGGATGAAGTGGACCGAAAACTTAATTTTATTTGTTTTTTTTTTCGGGTCGATCTATAGGCCTCAGTTGAAAGCCGAATATCACAATACAACCCACGATGAAGGGAATTTGGACACGTAATTAGAAGTACCGTACTGAATGTTAGTAATATTTGTTGACCTCTAGTCGGTCAATAGAGTGCAAATATCGCGAAATATGGCCCAGGCTCAAAATAAAGGACAGCATAATGTTAGATTTTCGTGGTAGTTGTGTAGGGTATCATATGGTCGGCCCCGTCCGACTATACTGTTCTCTCACTGGTTTAAAAATATTTTTCTAAGGTCTGGTTTTTTATACCCTTCACCACACTGTGGTACAGGGTATTATGTCTTTGTGGATATGATTGTAACAGGCAAAAATAATCGAGATAGACCCATGGTTCCTTTTGAGAATATGCATAGAATCACTTTCTGAGTCGATTTATGCATGTCCGTCCGTCCGTCTGTCCATGTTATGTTGTAAACAAGTACAGGTCGCATTTATGATCCGAATTGGATGAAATTTGCCACAGCTCATTTGTTTGGCCCAAGGACGAACCTATTGAAATTGGGAAAAATCGGCTCAGATTTAGATATAGCTCCCGTATATATCTTCGTCCGATTTAAGGTAAATGATGTACCAAATTCCCTATATATCTTTCGATTTGCACGAAATTTGGCATAGCGTACTGAATTAAGTCTAGAATGATGTGTGGAAAGTTTCGTGAAAATCGGTTCAGATCTAGATATAGCTCCCATATATATTTTTATCCGATTTAAGTAATTGGTGCATCAAAGACCCTATATATCCTTAGATTTGCACAAAATTTAGCATAGCGCACTAAATTAAGTCTAGAATGATGTGTGCAAAGATTCGTGAAAATCAGTTCAGATTTAGATATAGCTCCTATATATATTTTCATCCAATGTAAGATAATTGGTGCATCAGAGAACCTATATACCCTTCGATTTGCACGAAATTTGGTATAACCTACTGAATTAGGTCTAGACTGATGTGTACAAAGTTTCGTGAAAATCGGTTCAGATTTAGATATAGCTCCCATGTATAGTTTCGCCTGATTTTAGGTAAATGTTGCACCAACGTCCCTCGAAATCTTTTCAGATGCACGAATTTTGGCATAGCGTACTGAATTAAGTCTAGAATGATGTGTGCAAAGTTTCGTGAAAATCGGTTCAGATTTAGATATAGCTCCCATATATAGTTTCGCCCGATTTCATGTAAATGGTCCACTAAAGCCCCTATATATCTTTCGATTTGCACAAAATTTGGCATAGCGTACTGAATTAAGTCTAGAATGATGTGAAAATCGGTTCAGATTTAGATATAGCTCCCATATATATTTTCATCCGCCTTTATGTAAGTCCCGAAGTCCCAATATATCTTTCGATTTGCACGAATTTTGGTATAGGGTACTGAATTAAGTCTAGAATGATGTTGCTAAGCTCCGTGAAAAGATCCATAGCTAGGCGGACTGAAACAACGTATTGAAGTAAGATAAATTAGTCTCTGGCAAGTTTCCCTGAAATCGTTTCAGATATAGATATATAACAAACACGCGACGTCTGTTAGGATACATATGTAGAATATACCCAAAGTGGTGAAGGGTATCATATAGTCGGCCCAGTCCGACTTTACTACTTTCTTTACTGGTTTAAAAATATGTTTCTAAGGTCTGGATTTTTTAAAAATATTTTCTTCATTTCCAGTCTGTTACAACCCTAGGATTTTTCAAAAATATTTTCCCATTTCCTGTGGGTTAATTTTAAAAAATCAAGCCCACATAGAGTGTTTGATTTCGTAAAGGTTTGTTATGCTCACATAGAGACCCAAAAGGTGTAGATTTTGTATGCCCACTTAGAGACCCAACGGCTAGGATGAGTTCAAAGGTGTTATGCCCACATAGAGACCTATCGCTAAGGATTCGTTCATACCGTTCCATATATTTTTTTACCGATTTTCTTAAAGAAATCCATATATGATGATGAAACCAGTTCTATACTTCTTCCTCTCTAACATCAACACGTTCCTCTTCCACATTCGACTGACCCACGTGTCGAAATGGAGCCCATCGACAAACACGGTTGTCATAATTTCATTACAAGCATTTACATCTGTCCATCTAATATCCTTCACACCAGGTGTGTGCGTTTATTTACACCATCATACCATCGGTCGGTGTTTTTTTAACACCGGTCATAAAAAACGGTTATCATTTCACTAATCAAAATTTGGTAATATTTTCAACAAAACTCATAATGGGATTACTTAGTTTTTTTGTCTTTTTAAGGAACAAACAACAACTGCAACACTGAAGGATGAATGCATCTGACTTTTTGATGACATATCACAATAAATGACTGAATGACAACACAACCAACGACAAACCACAAAATTTACTTTCAATCAAACATCGTAGATTCATCCAGCCATTGTGCAGCAGGCAAACTAAAATTCAAGGTAGGACAAAAGGACATCATGATATAATAACGCGTGGCAATTAAATGCGATCAACAATGGTGAATGTGTAGCCTAACTATGCGCACACACACAAACCATTACTCGATTACAAAACAACAATAAACAAAAATTCCTAGAAATTTCCTAGAAGTCTCAACATAAAATTGTTTTCTTCGACTTTAATGAATGAAAGTAAAATTGTGAAATGATTTTTTTTATAAAAGTTGATGTTTAACCTTAGGAACAACAAAAATATAAGACGCACAAAAGAAACCAGTAAATAAGAAAACAAGGAAATTCTCTATAAAGAAAGATTCAAACAATAGCTGACTATTTTGAACTTCCCCATCATCAGTCATTCGGGATATTTTTTGTTGTTTGAATGAAATTTATTTTTTTTCTCCAACATTCAATTTCTTTGTATTGCAGAGAAAGAGAAAAAGTTTGAAAGTCCTTTGTCACTCCATTTGCGGAGGGGGAATCTTTTATTCGTAGCGCTTCCTTTTTTTGTAAAAATAAACAACAACAATATGTTTTGTTCATTATATGACGTAGATGTTGATTTTAAAATATTGTTGGTTTTATTATTGTTATTGCCAGTTAGCGGAGAAAGTTTGAAAGTAGCACAACCTATCTAATGATTCGGAAGGGGAATAAAATATCTACGGGGAGTGTGACACAATGATGTACCCACCATTCCACTTAGTGTTGGAGTTGCGTTTATGGCAACTTTGGTTAACTATACGCAGATGATCAGTTTTATATCTACCATACAAAAGGAACTGCTTTTAATGGAAGTTCTCGGTAGAGTTTATGTTGGAATGGGACGTAATATAATGGACATAAATCTACTTTATACCAAGTTTCAGTCTATGGGGCGGTGTTCGTAGAATGATCAGCTTTAAAGAAGAGGGAATTTGAATGAAAAATTTTTAACAAACATCTTAAGCGCCTTTAAAAATCTTATATTCAAACTTGTTGAAAATCTTCAGTGTCGTCCCACGTTCCTTTGTTTTTGGAAAGTCGTTCCGGAATTCTGTCCAGAGGTGTTGAAAAATATCCCAAGCCCGTGGATTATTTAAGAATATTTTTATAAGATCATTACAAGACTTCGATTAAAAACATGTTTTTATAAGCAGTGTTGTATGGCATGGATTTATGGAAATGGACCGGTGTCGGGTTTTCTATTCGCTTCAGACGTCACAATTGTCAGTCGACCATCCTAAATTAACCATTAGGAAGACGATCTGTCCAACTAATGCTAATGAATGTCTTGATATTGAACGGTCAAATGAAGCAAAAATGTGTGTAATATAACACAATTTGAATCTTATGGAGTAATTTTTTACACCGGAAACCATTATATGGAAAATATACCGCAGAGGAGCTGTTGACCTCAAATCGGCCTCAAAGGCGTGTATTTTAATATTTCCCATAGAGAATATGTAATATATTTTTATTTCTTCAATATTTTGGACCACAAATTCTTTCACTCTAGAGAACTCAAAGGCCTGAATTTTTTATACATTTTTTTATATCTGCATAGAGAACCAAATGTGACGAATTTTTTAAGGAATTTTTTGTTAACATAGAAATCCCAAAGGCGAGATATTTTAAAAATATCGAGACCCAAGAATCGTGGATTTTTCTATGATTTTTTGATATCCATATAAAAATTAAAAAACGTGGATTTTTTAAAGAATTTTTATACCCATATCGAGACCCGAAAGTCGTGGATATTTTAAGGATTTTTTGATAAACATATCGAGATCCCAAAAAGGCGTGGATTTTTTGATACCCATGTCGATTCACTAAAGGCGTGGATTTTTTAAAGATTTTTTATTACCCATATCGATACCCTAAAGGCGTGGATTTTTAAAGATTTGTTGGTACCCAGACTTAAATATTTTTTCATACCTATATCGAGACCCAAGAGCCGTGAATTTTTTAAAGATCAAGACCTTAAAGTCGTAGATTTTTTAAAGATTAAGACCTTAAAGTCGTGGATTTTTTAAGGATCAAGATTTGGATTTTTCAAAGATTTGTTGATAATATTATCGATACCCTAAAGGACTGGATTCTTAAATATCTTTTGATTAAAGTTGTTGATACCTTATCGAGGAGTGTACAATCTACGTGGGCATAAAAACATTGTGGATTAATGATGGGGTTCGGTAAATACTTGCTACAAATTTATAAAAAAAAAAACAGTGAGCGGAGCAGTATAGTCGGACGGGGCCGACCATACGATACCCTACACAACTTCCATGAAAATCTAACTTTCTGTATTTCTATATTCTGAGATTAAGCAATATTCAGCAAATGTTACTAATAGTCAATACAGCCCCTCTACATACTTGTCCAGATTCCCTTCACCGTGGGTTGTGTTGTGATGTTCGGCTTTCGACTCGAAAAGTACAAATAATTAAGTTTTCGGTCCAATTCATTCGAAAAATTATTATCTGATCATCACCTAACATTTTAGGCGTGTCCTTGACCATAACTGGAACCTCATGGAACATTTCAAACCGATCCGCGCTATATTTCCGCCCTCCAGTGTGGTAATAGGTTATTAAATAGTATCTGAATACGTAAGCACCTGTAAATATTTAAGTGTAACTCCCACATCCGAGTACATACGACCATATAATTGATATCAATTTAAAGGTCAAGCACTCCTCTTGGATATACTATAAACTTCTCGGGTCTATGTGTTTCAGGAGTAAATATATTCCCTATAGAATACAAATTTTGTAATTTTTCACACAAAAGTCAGGGTCGATTTGACCAGCTAAATATTGGCCGATCTTTATTTAAACCTGCTTTTTCTTTGGCCCGATCCCCTTCTCCTTGTAAAAATTCGCGATGTTTGGGCCATAATTGTGGCCTCTAGAGCGACCAGAAAATCAGTTAAAAATTTAGTTTTTGGTCCATTTCATCCCCTAAATTTTAACCGATCTTTATCAAAAACAATAGGGGTCTTCATCGACCAGAACCCATCCTACGTGCAAAATTTCGTGAAGATTGGTCCATAACTGTGGCCTGTATCGTGTTTACAAATTATAATGGACAGACGGACGGACACACATGTCTAGATCGACTCAGCTAGTCGAGATATGACGATCGGTATACTTAAAGGTGGGTCTAGGACCAATATTTCGCGGCGTTACAAACTCTTGGGGCTGCACAAAGCTATAATACCCCGATAACATAGTTGTGTAGGGTATAAAAACTAAAAAACCAGTGAGCGGAGCAGTATAGTCGGACGGGGCCGACCATACGATACCCTACACAACTACCACGGAACTCAAATTTTCTGCGGATGTTTATTTCGAGACAGGGCCATATTTCGTGATATTTGCACCCTCTTGCATGATTAGAGGTAAACAGCACCTCTTCCTCACACTGACATATTTTCCGAATATTACGAGTATTCAGTACTGCTATTGTCCAGATTCCCTTCACGGTGGGTTGTGTTGTGATGTTCGGCTTTCATTTGAGGTCTATAGATCGACTCGACAATAACACAAAAAATAAGTTTTCGGTCCACTTCATTCCAAAATTATTATCTGATCATCACCGAAAATTATAGGCGTTGTCCTTGACCATAACAGGAACCTCATGGAACATTTCAAAGCGATCAGCGCTATAGTTCCGCTCTCCAGAGTGATAATGGGTTACTAAATAATATACGAATACGGAGATACCTGTAAATATTTAGGTGTAACTCCCACATCCGAGCACATACAACAATATAATTGGTCTTAATTTAAAGGTCAACCACTCCTCTTGGATATAATATCAACTTTTCGGGTATATGTCCTTCAGGGGTAAATATATACGCCATAGAATACAAATTTTGTCATTTTTCACACAAAAGTCAGGGTCCATTTGACCCGCTAAATATTGACCAATCTTTCTCCAAACAGGCATGCTTATTCTTTGGCCCGATCCGCTTCTCCATGCAAAATTTCACGATGTTCGGACCATTGGTGCGGCCTCTGGAGCGACCAGAAAAACCGACAAAAATTTAGTATTTGGTCCATTTCATCCCCTAAATATTAACCGATCTTTCCCAAAAACAATAGGGGTCTTCATTGGCCAGAACCCATCCTACATGCAAAATTTCGTGAAGATTGGTCCATAACTGTGGCCTGTATCGTGTTTACAAATTATAATGGACAGACGGACGGACGGACGGACGGACGGACGGACACACATGTCTAGATCGACTCAGCTAGTCGAGATATGACGATCGGTATACTTAAAGGTGGGTCTAGGACCAATATTTCGCGGCGTTACAAACTTTTGGGGCTGCACAAAGCTATAATACCCTGACAACATAGTTGTGTAGGGTATAATAATATTAAATTAATAATGAATTTTAAATGTTGGTATCGATGTTAGAATGTTGGCTTGAGATAAGGGGGTATTTTGGAAATTTGATTTGGGATTGTATGAGGACACGAGTTCGCAACGTCATGGTTCGTTTTTCGAAGACTTCATGCAAGCAGATTGTGATGCGAAATAGTCGCCATTTGATCAGCTTTGCAGAAGAAACAATCACGAAATTTTACACGAAGATTTGCTTTTGTCATTTGTTTTTGGTAATAATCTGTTAATATTTAGGGGGATCAAATGGACCAACACCTTGGTTGCTTTAAAAGCCTCAAGTATGAACCGAACATAACGAAATTTTACACGAGGAAGGGTATCTGATTAAGAAATAAGCGGGATCTGATTAAGGAATAAGCGGTCATCTGGATCCAGACTTTCTATGAAGGATTAAATATTTACTCTAAAAGGACATAGACCGGAGAAGTTGACAGTATATCCAAGAGGAGTGATTAACCATTCTATTTATACCAACTGCGAATAATATCGACGTATTCCCATATTATATAGTATTATCATTACCACCCTTGCGTGATGGATATGACATTTTACATAAAGTTCCGGTTATGGTCAAAGACGACGACTATAGTTTCAGATAGTGGTCAGATAATATTTAGGGGATGAAATGGACCGAAAAATTTATTTTTGTCTGGTTTTCTAGTCGCTCTATAGGTCACGATTACAAGCCGAACATCACAATTTTTATATAGATAGGTCAATATTCGAAACACCATATTCGTAGACATTTTAAGATATCGGTCGACATATTGATCGACCAGATATCACTACCTATAATCGGTAATTTAAATATTTTTTGGTGGACGAGAAACATAAAAATGCTGGATATTGATCCATATTTTGACGCATATAAAGGTTCCGGTTTTTTCGACATTTTCAAGCTTTTACTCTCAATTTTTCACTGAAGTGTATTTGGGGTCCTAGATGTTAAAAATGTCAATGGAGAACTGTTTCGATATAGGCCAATGTTGTTCGGACGTAGTCTCCATATAAAGGTCTCTCCAAATGTTTGATATTGTGATGGTTTAGCTGATTTTTTTCACCGAATAGGATACCTGTCGAATAAAATACTTTTATAGATAAATATCTAAATATCACACCCTGCAATAAAATATCACACTCTGCTTAACATTTAAAGGTCCCGACCGAATAAAACAATTTTTATCCACTGTAAATGATACTAAAATGCCACGTCTTTTTTCACCAGTGTGGATATTCTGCAAGTTAAGCAACCAATATTTAAAAAATATATTAATACTCATAACCCACTATGTACCCAGATCAACATGTCCCTTTTGATGATTTTGTAACTGATTGCTATAATAATGTTATGATCGAGGCAACTGTACATTTCTGACATTGTTGTACAACATTCATATTATTCCTCTAAAGGTATGCGTGTTTTCACCGTACCTCCCATTTCCTTTTAAACTCGTGCCTTCTCAGACCTTCAATCACAAATTCAACGACAATTTGAGTATGTCCTGAATATATTTAATTTGCATCATTTATAGTTGTAGGAAATGAAATGTCGTCCCTAAACGACATTTCATCCATTATGATGACCAACTGCACAAAATCTGAATGAAGTAGCATAAGTAGGCGTATCTAAGGACATCATTTCATCATAATCATATTCAAGACCAAGAAACCAAAATTTATTCTTATTTCTAACTAAACCAGTTCTAAGAAATTTTAAGGGGTGTTGATTACACCCAAGTGTTCTTTAAATGTGACAATTGTCAAAAGGAAATATGCAACAGTGCAACACTCAGACACACACCGAAATTCCTGCATTAATAATTAATGTACAATAAAAACTGAATTTTATCACATATCCTTTGTTGTTGATTGACGACTACGACAATGATGATGTATTAGGGGGTAGTATTGCAAAATAGGGGTGTTCGGTGGTCCTTACAATAAGAACTGTTCGTCAGTCGGGCACACTTATTGTTCATTCATGCCAATTGTCTTGTTGGTTTCCTTTTCATTTCGTTATTTTCCTGTTGGTTGTTATGGACAACCAACCCCTCCCCTCAACCGAAAACTTTTTTGTGATAGTTTCTTATTAAGTGTGGTAGGGTTGTATGGGGTTGATGGAAGGTAGGGTTAATGTAGGTTTTTGGTTTGGTCGAAACACCGGAAGTTTATTACTCAGCAAATTATCATATATTTTATTTCGAAATTCCTTTTCGCCCTCTTTGGCGAGGCACTGAATGAACCACTTGGCCATAGCTTTGGTGGTGTAGGGCTTTCGTTTCATTTATTTTGTCCATTTGAGTATCCTTTGTCTTTTGAGTATCCTTTGGGTGATTACTCACTTTCATATCCACGTGTTTGTCCTGGCCGTTGCTTAGGTTTGGTTTTTTGTTTTGTTATTCTTTTTTTCTCTGTGTTTTTGCCGGGATCTATGAGGCGTGTCGAGTGATTTCCGTTTTGAATGCTGATGTCTAGTCTCTTTGTTTGCATTTGAAAACTTTGTTATTTCGAATAAATTACCAAACGAAAATTGTGATTAAATTTAAATTTTATACAATATCCGGTACACGCTTATAAAGCGTGCCCTACTGCAATATGTTGTTGAGTGGTGATTAACAAGATCGTTAAGGTACAGCTTTCTATGTTTGGAAACAAAATAACAGTATCCTGGGTTTTCCAACAAGAGGTCTTATTTTGAATAACATGGAATTGAATTAAAAATTTTTCCAACATGTTCCAAGCCTTGGGCGCAGGATTCTAGCCTCTCATTGATATCGTGAAACTTTGTTGGCTACTCCAACTTTAATAGCTGGCGCCAATTGCATTCTGCGAGTAATAAAACAATTATGGTGATTTGTTTTTCCTTATAGCTTAGTAATAAAAACATCTCCTTCAAAATTACCAAAGTATACCAAGAAATTTGTAACAATATGCAAAACACTTAATAAAGTGTTAAATTTTCCACGTTTTTTTCTTCACAACAATTCCAAAACAAATCCTTACTTCTTTAGCCTCCTCTAAGAATCCATTAAATTAAAATTTGATCCATTTAGTTTTGGTAGGAGTTCTCTTTACGAATATAAATCATTTTAATGAATGCACAAATGCAGCAAAATTTGAAAGAAGGCGTCTCTCTAACACAACATTAAAAGTGTATTTACAAGAAAAATGCCGATTTCGAGGACATTTTTCAAAATTTATGTGACGCCAAGAAAAAACAAAGTACAAGTAGAAATACACTCCTCTTGATCCACAATATAAAACTAACAATAATATTTATTTGTTGTCCTTCGACGACATCGATTCCTTTGAAAAATGATCAATCGCTGTTCATAAAATAGGAGTGGGCAAACATCCTAGCCATCATAAAAAAACAAAATTTTCCATATCATATTTCAATTCATAAATGCTACGCATATGACAAGATCTTTTAAGAGCGAGCCTCCAAGTACTTAAAATGCAATAAAGTGGAACTACAACAACAACACAGGCATTTGACTACACCAAGAATAACATTCGATCGGTAGCATCGTTGTTCCGTACGAACAAGCGAACGAACGAACACTTAATGGACAGGAAAAGAAGCTGTGCAAAAATAAATAAACAAAAACATATTCTACTTCCTGGATGAATGACAAAATTTTCGAAAATATGACAAGTACTTGAGGAAATGTGTATCATCCATGATGTCCTCAAAGGACATACTGCAGCAGCAGCAATAGTAGTGGTAGTGTGATGAGCAGCAAGTTGATGCTTAAATTACAGTGTGAAAAACATGGGCGATAAATATGGACATCGTGGAGGACCATCATGTGCGGGAGTGTTATTTTTAGCAAGGATGACAAAAAAAAAACACGAGGCGTGGGAATTAATGTGTGGAAGGGAAAATATATCGTCCATTTTATGAATACAAAAACTCCATACAAAAAGAATCCATGCCCCGGAATTTTATTTAAAAAAACCCTGGTAAATGACTTTAATATTGCTTTCAAAAGATTTATTAAAAATCCATCATCAGAGGCAGTTTTAGCAATAATATTTCTTGTCAAATATTCCCTACAATGTAATAGATCCAATAGTCCTGTGAAAATATTCAATAAAATTCTAGGTCTAAAAGTCAACACAACAATCATGGCACGATTTTCAAACGATTTGACTAGAAGTATATATCTTGGATTTTTATTGGGTGCCAAATCTTGCAAATATATCGACGATTGCTTGCAAATAGAAAATAGGCCGGAAACTTTAAATTTGCTGCAAAGCCCCAAGAATTTGTAACCCAGCAAAAGTTTGGTCCTAGAACCACTATTATATCGATGTAGACATGAGTGTCCGTCTGTCCATTATTATTTGTAAACACTATACAGGCCACAGTTATGGACCAATCGTCACGAAATTTTGCATTTAGGATGGGTTCTGGCCAAAGAAGACCTCTATTGTTTTTGGTAATGATCCGTTAATATTTATGGGATAAAATGGACCAACAACTTAATCTCTCGCTCTAAAGGCCACGATTATGACACGAACACCGCGAAATATTGCATCAGGAAGGGTATCTGGGCATAGAATAAGACTGGCAGTTTTGATGAAGATTGGTTAATATTTAGCGGGTCAAATGGACCCAGACTTTTGTGTGAAAAATGGTAAAAATTTCATTCTATGGCGTATATATTTACTCCAGAAGGACATCGAGCCGAGAAGTTGATGATACACAAGAGGAGTGGTTGACTTTTAAATTGATATTGTTGTACGTACTCGGATGTGGGAGTTATACTAAGGCAACTACAGGTGTATACGTATTTTAATTTGTTAAGTATTACTATGACGACACTGGAAGGCGAAAATGTCGCACGTATCGCTATGAAATTTGTTTGAGGTTCCAGCTATGGGCATTTCATGGCCTAAATATTAACGAATATGAAATAATATTTAGTCGATGGACCAAAAACTTGTCATACCCTTCAACACACTGTGGTACAGGGTATTATGTCTTTGTGCATATGTTTGTAACGGGCAAAAATAAACGAAATAGACACATGGTTCCTTTTGAGAATATTCATAGAATCACTTTCTAAGACGATTTATGCATGTCCGACCGTCCGTCTGTTGATGTTAAATTGTAAACAAAGTACAGGTCGCATTTTTAATCCGATTTGGGAAATTTGGTACAGATCATTTATTTGGCCCAAGGACGAGCCCTATTGAAATTGGGAAAAATCGGTTCAGATTTAGATATAGCTCCCATATATATTTTTGTCCGATTTTTGGTAAATGGTGCACAAAAGACCCTGAAAATCTTTCGATTTGCACGAATTTTGGCATAGCGTACTGAATTATGTCCAGAATGATGTGTGCCAAGTTTCGAGAAAATCGGTTCAGATTTAGATATAGCTCCCATATATAGTTTCGTCCGGTTTAAAGTAAACGGGGCACCAAAGTCCCTCTATATCTTTCGATTTGCATGAAATTTGGCACAGAGTACATAATTAGATCCAGAATGATGTCTGCCAAGTTTCATGAAAATCGGCCCAGATTTAGATATAGCTTCCATATACAGTTTCGTCCGATTTCATTTAAACGGTACACCAAAGTCCCTATATATCTTCCCATTTGCACGAAATTTTGCATGACGTATTGAATTGAGCCTAGAGCGATGTCTGCCAAGTTTCGTGAAAATCGGTTCAGATCTAGATATATATTTTTTGTCCGATTTAATTTAAATAATGTGCCAAAGTTCTTAGGTTCCTTATCGTACTGAATTTAGTCCAGAATTTTGTGTGCCAAGTTTCGTAAAAATCGGTTGAGATTTAGATATAGCTGATATGAAGTAATTGACGCACCAAGAAACCAATATATGGCTGATAGGAGCTAACGTATCGAAATTAGTATAACTTAACCCGTGACAAGTTTCGTTGAAATCGTTTCATATTTGGGTATAGCTCCATATATATTTTCGTCCGATTTTAAGTAAATTGTACATCAAACTCCTCATGTTTATCAGATTGACATCAAATTTTGCACAACGTACAAAATTGAGCCTAGAATAACGTAGTTAGTTAGTAGTTAGTTTTCTAGAAGTCGACTTGTTGTTTTGTCCCAAACGAATGACATGTTTATGGATATATCTAGTCCGATTCACATTTAGATAAATATCACATATTTTATTTCATCCAATTTCATGTTAATAATGCTATTTAATATACCCATAGTGGTGAAGGGTATCATATAGTCGGCTCCGTCCGACTTTATTACTTTCCTTACTGGTTTTTGTATGGTTTCTTAGTCGCTCTAGATGTCTCTATTGTAAGCCGAACATTACCAATTTTAAACTGGGAAATGATCTGACCAACAATTTATGTTGGTTAAAATGGACCAAGACTTTTATGTCCGTCCGACTTTATTACTTTCCTTACTGGTTTTTGTATGGTTTCTTAGTCGCTCTAGATGTCTCTATTGTAAGCCGAACATTACCAATTTTAAACTGGGAAATGATCTGACCAACAATTTATGTTGGTTAAAATGGACCAAGACTTTTATGTTCAAAATAATAAAATTTGTTTACAAAAAAAAAAAAAAAAAAACTCCAGGGTGAGAAAAATGAGATGCTGACCTCTAGTCGATAAAGAGGATGCAAATATCGTAATGTATCGGCCAGGCTCGGAATATAGATCTGCACAAAATAAGACTTCGGTGGTAGTTGTCATATGGTAGGCTCAGATTTACCAGAGCTGAAATTTACCAAAGCCTAATATGACCAAAATTTTATTAAATGGCGTAAATATTCATCTCGTGAAAACAAGATTTGGAAAATATGTCAGGGATAGAAAGTGTATCAGTTGAGGGTGCAAATATTGCCCATGCTCAGAATATGGAACCGTAGAATGTTAGATTTTTGTGGTAGTTGTGTAGGGTATAATAACGTCGGCCCATCCGACTGTACCGCTTCGCTCATTGGTTTTCCTTTATATATAAAGTGTTTTTTTTTTAACAAACTCCGAACAAATATTGCCCTAAATGAGTTTGCATATTTTTAAAAACCTATTTGTTGAATATTCTGACCTGCTATAAAATCGTGCCAATGAGATTTCCAATAATATTGACAAATACACAATAAACCCAAAATTCAAGCATTTCGAGAAATTCTATTTCAAATATATTATAATGTCCTAAGTAGCTCCACTTTTTAGGAGCTATTTTTAGCCCACCTCTCTTTCATAATCCCTGGAAATTTCCTGTTAATTTTTGTTTTTGATACACAGCGTAGTTATCCAATATACAAGCCATTATTGCTTTTAACAGTCCTTAAGACATTTTTTTTCAAAAAGCACGCCCTTCAAATTCTAATAGACCTGTCTTTTTCTAAACAAAATCCAAGTTCATACGTATTACAAAATCTACACTTTGATTGTCTTTAAATAAAAATATATCTTTTAAAATCATTGTCCTTAGTCCTTACACGTATACTCAAGTGTCCTTAAAATCCTGGCTTAAACAACAATGTAATCCAACAATGCAATCACGTCATATTTCTCAAAATATTTTTATAAAAGCTGACATTTTTTTGAAATCTGAACTCTATTTTCCTTGAAAAATATTTTTTATTCCACACTTTAGTTCTATGCAAAATTATTTTTACTTTAAAATATTTCCCCTGTGTCCTTAAAAATACATACAAAAAATATGTATATTTTGTGGGTTTGATAGTCCTTAAAAATGCTTTTAATAAATTTAATTGTTCCATAGTCATTCATATTATGTTTTAAAAGATCCACGCTCTAGGCCTTTTAAAACAACATTTTTCGTTTATGTTTTACCAAACTCTTATTGTTAGTTTTAATTCACGCTAGTTAGACTTAAAACGAAGTTTTTCGATCGATACAGTTTGTACAAAATATGTCAAAATTTAAAAAATGTGAAAAAATCATTTCTAAATATCAGAAATGATTATCTTTAAAATTATTAATTTTAACTCTCATAAATCATAATAAAAATATTCTTTGAATTTCCAATTCCAATTTTTTGTGCCTAGTCTTCAATGCACTACAGTAGTCACAGCAATTATGTCACTGAGTTCCAGTTCAAGTGCATGTGAAGTGTTTACGAAAAAAGGACAATTGTTATCAAGGGGAAATTTTCTTTCATTCTCTCAATTTCCTGGCACGCAACAATTCACTTAAATTACACAATTTCTTTTTAAACACATGTCGCGTTGAAAAAGAAATGTTGTAATTAAATCTTTTTTATTTCATCGTTCATTTCATTCTTGAGATCATCTGAAGAGACTAAGAATTTTCTAATACTTGTTCATGAATGAAATCAGAGCAGGAAGGAAACATCAGCTTCTCTATGTATCAGTGATAATCTTTTTTTCCAGCAGCAAGGGGAAATACAATAAGATTGCATAGTATTGCAAAAATGATGATTATGTCATCTTAGCAAATATTATATCATTGGCTTAACTAGAATTTTGACACCTTCAAATTCACCTTAAAAATTGTAACAATTTTAGACCTTTTTTTCCAAAAAAAAAAAAAAAAAAAAAAAAAAAAAATCCTAATACTGTGTTGTTGTTGGTTTGTATAAAGGAAGCAAGGTACTGCCTTCCGTGTTGAATTTCTTCGGTCTTTAGTATTTGTGACTGGTTTAAGATTTCCTTAAGCTTCTTTTTGATATCCGGTAACACAGAACACACTCACACGCACACGCTTGTGCTCTCCTCCCATGATCTCTCATGATCATTTGTCTCCTGACGTTTTAAATTTCTTCATTAAAAATCTTTAAAAATTATCACAATCTTTATACCTTTTTTGCCATCGTGGAGTTTCCTCATGTGTGTGTTTGCTGATTTCTTTTTTCTCGTTTTTGCCTGTGCAATTTTCGTTTTTGTTGTTGTATTTTGTGAAATTTATAATCCGCATTTCTTATTTGGTGCTTCCTGTACTTCCTTTTAATTGTTGTTTTTGGTTTGAAACGGAAGATCCTTAGACGGTCAATTGTTGTGTTAGGGACATTCACATATGATGACCATTCATTTATTCATTCACTCATTCATAACAAAAACAACAATAACTAGGTGTATCATCAATTGTTTCTGTTTGGAGTATTTATTGTTTTGTTTGTATGATTTTATTTATATAAAACGCGAATTGTGTCTCTTATGCAATTTATTGAAAAGAATTGCCTTCCGTCGCTTTATTGTTGTTCATTCACCTGTGCAGAAAGGTGGGGACTCGTACCTGAAAACAATTTGAGGGGAAACTCTATTGTAAAAATACAAGTTATTCTCACGAGGATACATAGTGGACTCAGACCCTTAGATATGAAATATATTATTATTTTTTTATCATAATAAAATCTGTAATTCCGCTTTAACCCCTCTAAATATTCGTCGGAGATCCCATAGAGAACTTTTTATCAGAATAATGTTCTATGTCGATTAGAATGTCTGTCTGTTGAAATCATAATATTTAAGATGGAGCATTGAAACTGTGTACATACATTGCTGCTACTCTTAGGATGTTTTATCCTTCCTTGGGTAGAAAATCTCCCTACCAATCAAATCAATATTGCTCAATGTATCGAGCAAGACCATATAACATTACTTTGGAGACTTTGGGTAAGTTTTTCAATCGAATTGACTATAATTTGTGATTTTGTGTTTTAACTTTCTACCAAAATTTATCAATATTGGTTCACGTTTTGGTATAGCTCCAAAACAGAGATTTGGTCGCATTTTTGGTATTTGAAAGGTCTAGGCCGCATTTAGCCAAAATGGACTTTAATCGTATTCGGCGTTTTTTATGTAATATCCCCCATATGAAGGTTTGCCCTACTTTCAGTATTTCAGTCGAATTTTCTAGCTGCAATTTGGTATTCCGTGTTCTTGAAGGCTAACAATGTCTTCACAAAAAACGTGTACAATATGGATTCCAAAAAATGTCCTGTTTCCCTTCCATTTTTTCAACATAAGCGTCAGTAATTTTACGTTTTTTCCCAATTAAACAACAAAATAGTACACAATTCACTATAACATAGTTATCACGCAAAGACCCTCTACATTTTTAAGAAATTGTAAGGGCATACCACATAAAAGTTATTAAAAATCTTAACGGCTTTATTTTTTTTATTTTCAGAAGATTCCTCTTAAAAAGCTATTCCATAGGTCTCTATCTAATTTTGTTTTAATATAATCTTAATGGGGGGGGGGGGGGTCCCTATACTATAATATGCTACAAGGAGACGTTTAAAATTCCTCTAAAAGGATGTCTGGGACGCTGTTTTCAAAAATTGTTAAAAAATTTACGAATTAGAAATGTTGTTAAAAATTCTATGAATTAGAAATGTGAATTAGAAATCTGCACTTTGAATGTGGTCTCAAAAAATCTATTACTTTGGAAGGTGCCTAAAAAATGGTCCCTCGACTTAGAAAGGTATCTCAAAAAATCTGCGCTGTATAAAGCAAAGAGGCTTCAAAAATATACTTATTCAGGAAGAAAACTCAAAGGAAAATGTCTGTTTCAAAAAAAAAAATAATAATAATAATAAATAAATAAATTCCATATGTCTCTATTTCATCTCTTTTTTAATGAAGTCTCATATGATGGTCTTTTTATTTTTTTAATCTACTACAGAGAAGGCGTTTCGATTTCCTATAAAAAGGAGTATCCAAAAATCATTGCCGCTTAGGAAATTTATCTCAGGACGCTGTGTCCAAAAATAATTAAAAAACGACTTAGAAAGGTCTTTCAAATATCCTACGGCTTAGTATGTGTCTCGAAAATCTGCCCTTAGCAAGTAGCCTTAAAATCTAAGACTTTGGAAGAAATATAAGCCTTTGGAAAAATTGTCACTTTAGATCATCAAAAAATTACTTACTTAGCTGGCTTTTTACAGAACGGTTGTTCAATAAGCCGAGCTTAAAAAATATTTCCAAGCGCGTCGGTTTTGTGCGCAAGTCCGCACGCTTGGAAAGTAGTCCAAGTCCTACTTGGTCTTTCCATCTAATTCGTGGCCCTCCCCTTCTACGGGAACCATCCGTAGGCTCATTTTTATATGCCTTTTGAGCTGGGGCATTTTCATTAATCCGCACAACATGGCCTAGCCACCGTAGTCGCTGCAGCTCAATACTACTGACTATGTCGATGTTCGCGTATAAGTTGTAAAGCTCGGGGTTCATTCGACGCCGATATTCACCATCGACGCAGATAGGCCCGTAGATCTTTCGGTGAATTTTTCAAAAAAAATACGCTTATAAAAAGGAATCTCAAGATGTCTTTAAAAAACCTCACCTATAGAAATAATTCTCAATATGTCTTTAAAAATCCACACCTATTGAAAGAAATCTCAAGACGTTTTCTCAAAAAGACGTTAAAAATCTACGACTGTGATGTTTTCTCAAAAAATCTGCAACTCAAAAAGTCATCATAAAATCTACGCCTAGGACGTTTTTTTTTCAAAAACTCTGCATCTTAAAAAATCATTAAAAAATGTTGCCTCAGACGTCTTCTCAAAAAATCTGCATCTCAAGAAGTTATTAAAAAATCTTCGCCCAGGATGATTTCTCAAAAATCTGCATCTCAAAAAGTCATTTAAAAATCGAAGCCTTGGACGTTTTCTAAAACATTTTTTCTACGTCTTTGTAAGACGTCTTAAACAGTATTTAAAAAATCTGTTCTACGACTTTGTAAGGCGTATCAAACTGTTTTTAAAAAATCTGTTCTACAACTTTGTCTTTACAGTCTTTAAAAAATCTGATCTATGACTTTGTAAGACGTCTCAAACTGTCTTTAAAAAAATCTACGCCTTGGACGTTTTCTGAATCTACGCCTTTGTAAGACGTCTCAAACAGTCTTTAAAAAAATCTACGCCTTGGACGTTTTCTGAATCTACGCCTTTGTAAGACGTCTCATTCAAAAAACCTGGTTGGGTTGGAATTATGTCTAAACATTGTTCAACTTAAACCCGTGTCAAAATCTACGTATGCTAAAAATCCGTCTTTGTTGTAATTTTTCCAAATAAAAATATTTGTTACAATTTTATTTTTTTTTTTTTAATTTTTGTTAGAATTCTTTAAAGAAATATTATTAATTTTTTGTTATCTTTTTTATTTTCTTAGTTATTTTTTTGATTTTGATTTTTTCTTTATTTTTTTATTTGTTGCAATTATTTTGTAAGCCCAATTATTTTTTGTTTCCCAATATTCCCCAAATAAAAAGATTTGTGTAAAATTTTTGTTTTTTCAATATTTTTGTTTGTATTTTTTGTTTTAAATAAATATTTTTGTTGTTGTATAACAAAGAGTGTTTTGCATTCTTAAAACTAGTTTAGTGTCTTCCGTTTAAAAATTAAAAATAAAAACTTAAAATTATAAAAAATAATAATAATAAAAATAAAAGTTTTAAATCAATGTCTTCCGGTTAAAAAAATTAAAATAATAAAAATAAAATTAAAAAAATAATAAATGCTCTTAAGTTAATAATACTCAAAGGCACTGCTTCATTGAGTGGAGCCAAATATTTACAGACGATTACTATTTACAGCAAAATTGGACAACTGGTGCTTAGCCAAGGATCCAGTTGATGAGGTTGAGTGCTCGTTGTGCGACTAAACGAGAGTCGTTGATTTGAGAGAGACACAAGTTGCGAGTCACTGGTCAAACGTGTGTCTTTGTTTTGTTTGTTGTTGTTGGTGGTTTTTGTTGAAGGCGGGTATTTTTCAAGCTGAGCAAAGGAGTCAAAAATTGAACTCCTTATTGATCTTGCCACGAGGAAATGTAGTCCAAGAGTTCATCATCATCACCACCATCGAAAGTTTCGAATTTGAAATCATGATCGGGTTCTTCCAATTTCAAGGGGGTGACAAAGCTGTTGGCAGCATTAACGGACACATCAGAATCGGAATAGGATGAGGTGGGTGAGTGAGTCATGTGATAGGCATGGTTGTCGACTGGGCTGCCCATTGATGAGTAACCATAGTTGCTGCCATCATTGCTGGAGTCGTCATAGTTCAAAGAGGTGGTTGGGGCGGCGGTGCTGGCGTTGGGGCTGGTATTTTCAGATGATTCCAAAAGTTCTTGCAAGCCACGGATGTATTCTACAGCAATGCGTAGAGTATCGACTTTGGACAATTTCTTGCTGGCACCGCGACCACCTGAAGACAAGGCATTGATGACGGATTGAGGGATGTGTTGGCGCAAGTTGGAGAAACCATTGTTGACTTGCTTGACACGGTTACGCTCACGGGCATTGCGGCGGGCAACTGAGGGCAATTGCTCACCATAGGGCATGTTGGTGTAGGTGTAACGCTTCTTCTCCATGATGGGACCGCCGGCAGCTGGCATGGCTGGTTGGATGTTTTGCAAATTGCTGGTACCCAAAACCTTGGGTTGAGCTGGGGCAATGGGTTGCAATTTGTTGACATACTGCATGTGATGGGCAGCAGCCATTTGTGGTTGTTGGTGTTGTTGCTGTTGGGGCAACATCATCATGTTGCCGTTGATGATTTGGAAATGATGTTGTGGTTGTTGGTAGTTGTTTTGGGACATGCAAACGCTGGCCATTTTTATGTAGTTGTGTGTGTGTGTTTTTCTTTAATCAAAAGTAATCCACAGAAATGTTGTAATCCGCTAAGATGTCTTTACTGGACGATCTTTGAAAACGAACTGAACTCTTTTTGATTGCAAAATGTTTTATTTTGGTTCTTTCAAGTTGTTGTTCGTTTAGTGGTGGTTGTTCTTCTCAAATAGTTGAGTTGAGAGAAGAATTTTTTTGTAGTGAGTAAGAATGTTTGTTGTGTTGTTTACTGTTTGGAATCGTATTCCACAATGATACCTTTCGTCCTGTTGCTTCTCTATTTGTACTCACTATGAGAAGAGAATAAGGGTTTGTTATTGTTGTACCATGTGGTGTAGTGGTTAGAGTTTTTCTACCTGCTCTCCGTTTTATGGTTCTACAAAAGGGGTTCTCAATTTTCTATGCCTTCGCTGTTTAGAACACAAAAATTCATTTAAGGATATCTTTCGTTTCCTTGTGTGTGGAGTTTAATGCCTGTAGGAGCAACAGAGAGAGGGAGAGTAAGATCGCCAGGATTATGTGTATAGGTCTAACAGGTCAAATACATGTCATGTTATACTAACAGTGCAACGGGCCTACAAGTCCTGTGTGGAGTTGTGCGATTTGTTAGGGGCGCTGTGTTTAAGCGCCGTATTTTGGGGTTTTCCCAGGATTTACAAGTACAAGGATTTACAATACTTATGTACATGTGTTGTAGGTATGATGGATATATTTAAATATTTGGTTCATGTTGGGTGGTACAATTTAATATTTTATGTTCTATTTTTTGTGAAGGATATAAAATGTGTCGTAGAAAGTAAGCTGACTATTATGGTATAGAACTTAAGTATTAATTTCTATACAAATCATACTTTTGCAATATTTAGAAAATGAAGACAAATGTATTCAAGAAAAGTATTGTTTTTCTGATCAATTTTAGATTAAAAATATATATTTTTTTGTTTTTCAAATATTGGGCAGCATTTAGATGAGGAAATTTGCTTCCTGTAATTATTGCATCTATGCAGTGGTTTTTAATTATGAAACACATATTTGATGGATTTACCAAGATTGAAGCTAAGGTAGGTTTAACGGAAATTTAAAAACTATGTTGTGAGGGTATTATAAGTTTGAGAGGTCTCAAGAGTTTGTGACGTCACCGATATTTCAATCTTACACGATAAAGGAGATATGGTCTACCCATACGCAAATACACCAAGAATTTAATGGGAAACATTTTGCATACTATTGGGTATATGACCACTTTGTAAAGGTATGATCCGGAAAAAAAATTCCAGACTGTAAAAAAGAATGATTGATTGAAGTGGACGGATATATTTATATAATAATTGTTTTATTTTTAACAGGGAATAATAGAAAAATTTCTTCACGCTGGAGAAGGGACACAGTTCATATTACATTTGATTTTTGACGGTAAAGGTTTTAATATAATTGTGTAGTCCCCATGGCATATACGATTCGACATAAAATAGTGGTCATATTAGTCGCCTTGCTTCCAATATTAAAGATTATTGCTATTACTTCTACGATGAACAGGATATATTTTAAATTGTTTACATTCCCAACAAGATTTGTCTGTAGAGAATATGCGATCTCTCATATCACGATATCGCTCTTTTTATGGTATTTTGGAGGCTCTCCCAAGCGAATGATTGAAAAAAGATTTCAGACTGCTTATATATAAGAGAACCGATCGGTTGAGGGTGAAATAAAAACTTCTTTCCACATCCAAATTCGAATTTTAATTCGAGTCCTGAAATAAAAATGGAAAGAAAACTTCCAAACTTATTTTTCTTTTTCAATTCAAAGCATGGATATAACTATGATAAGTTTTAAATAGAAGAATGGATATAAGAACACTTCTTACAGAAAGAGTTCTGTGGGACCACAAATTAATTCGCATAAATTAAAAGAGCAACCACTCTTCTTGTATATACTACGAACTTTTGGAGTCTATCTCCTTCAGTAGAAATATTTACGCCATAAAATAAAAATGTTGTTATTTTTAACACAAAAATCTAGTCCGTTAAATATTGATTGATATTCATCAAAACAGTCATGTTTATTCTATGTCAGATCGTCGGGTCATATTTGTGGCATCTACAGCGACTAGAAAAACACACAAAATTAATTGTTTGGTCCATATTAACCCATCATTACAATCAAAACAACATGAATCAACATTGGCCAGAACCTGCCCTACATGCAAAATTTCCTGACGATTAGATCATAACTGTGACCTGTATGGTGTTTTCAAATTATAATGGACGGACGGAGGGACACATATGTCTAGATCGACTCAGCTAGTCGCGATATGACGATTAGTGTATTAAAGGGGTGTCTAGGACCAATATTTCGCATAAACTTATCTATGAAAGAAGGATGCAAAATTCCAAATTACAGGACCATAAAAATACCTATAGACAACTTTGGACAACATCCAAAGATCCACCAATTGTTATTGTATTTTTTATGCAGATTTGCCAGAAATCAAATTAGAGCCAATTCGTTGGATCGGCATTGATATTCGAAGGATTTGTCGCCAAATGAGAATATAAAATTAGAGCCTGCAAAAAAATTCAATATTGATTATTTTTAGTAGAGAGATTTTCCATTTGCACAGCCCATTTGGTTGAAAACGTTCCCAAATTCACAAAAAAAAAAACATTTGGGCACTATACCTCCCATAAGGGGCCCTTCCTATACCCATAAGTTTTTATGATATTTTTATAAGTACGTGGTCCTCGAAAATGTTGTATTATATGTTTATCGATTATCTGCAAAATTATTGGTCTTAAATTGTTTCATTAAGCTGGATTAAAGTTCGAATCTAGTCAGAAAAGGTTAGGCGTCGTATATATGTTATAAAGTTAACCAAGTGTCAATATTGGGAGGCGTTACAAACATCAGGATCAAAAAATTGATTCAACTCATTTTCTTATTTTAAACTTGATAGAGTAAAGAAAAAATCTAATTATTTTCAATAGTCAATTTTACGTATTACTCTCCAATTTAAAAAAAAAAATATCTTTAAGGGACCATTCCCCTTAAATTCTTACTTTTTGGAAAATATTTCCTCAGCTTTAAGATAATATAAAAAAGTCTTCGCAGCGGCAGCCAGATTTAAATAATAGTTGACATTTTTCAATATTTTTTATTGAACTATTTTCAAATCGATTAGATTCGATTATTGGTATACGAGTAGTGTCATAATTAAATTTGTAGTGCATTCAATTCCATCCAAATATGTATTTATTTTTCAAGTTAATATTTCAAAATAATTTAGTTCTTTGAGACTACGTATCAATATATATGTAAATATATATGTAAATAATATTTGTTATATATTCGTTTACATAAATTTCAAAAGAATTATGATTTATATAGAAATATTAATAGTTATCTACGTTATATCCTTATAAGTCCTAATTATCCTAGTCGTTTTCGAAATAGTTCATTATTTCTATGGTTTCATATAAAAACCAAGTTCGTTACTAAGGTAGACTTATTTTTAAGAACTAAGAACTTTATCCTTATTTTAGACATGCAGTCGCCATCTATTGATGGGAATATGAAACTAATTTCACAAACAATACACAAAATCATGCCTCAATTAGTACTTCAATATCCTCTAAGGCAAAATTAAATAGAAAAATAAAATTTTCACATAGTCGTGTCTTTGGCTAGAGTGAAAATGTGATCATATGTCATTTCTCACTTAAACGGAATATAAAATTAAGAACAACATAGTATATAAAAAATATGTTTATATTAATAGAATATTAATCAAAATTAATTTTTAATATTTCCAAATTAAATTCAATACAATAAATAAAATAATTTTATATAATTATATAATATATTATATCAAAATAATAGTAATATTTAAATTAATTACTTACATAGTAACCTTTTTTTAAAATCCTCCTTAATGTTAACAACATAACTACTATAAATGTTATTAACATCATCCCCCTGAGCATGCATGTTTTTGTTTTCTTGCTTTCTTTCTACCTAACAATATTCCAATAAGTCGCGTGCCATCTACACCACTATAGGACGACAGTCCTTTTGTTTTCGTCTTACCATATCCTAACTACCTGCTACTGACCGAGAGCAACAACAACACTAACATATATACTAACTTAAACATTATGGGGTGGATTAAGTCAAGCTCTGTTCAATGTTAATGGTGTGCCATAAAAAAGAGAGACATTGAGTAGTGATCCTTTTGCGTGCACACACACAAAGTCATAAAACTCCTACTGTTAGAATTCATTTGAAGGCAATGTTCTGTAAACTTTACAGCCCTCTGAATGTAAGTCAGGGGTCATAAATGGCTGGTTTGTAAAAAATAATTTCATTGGGTTTTTCCATTCAACTTGTTCGTGCAAGGTTCACTACCTAGGCACCTACTAACTAACTAACAGGACACTGGCGATTAACATTTCAAGTGAGTGAGTCAAGAAATGTAAACCAAGAGAGAGCAAATATAGAAAACATGAGAATCAAGTTATTGTGTGGAAAAATCAAGGATATTTCGTTTTTGTTCTTCTCCTCTGCACATTCACTTCAATGTTAGTGTCCTTTCCTTCCAGGCATTGTTATTGTGGTATTTACTTTCATTATTATTTTTCGACTATTCATTCCAGTCTATCTCGTTCTGTTGCATGTAGCTAGCCACTGTCTCTGTGTGAATGTGTTGTTGTTGTTCTTGTTTCAATGCCAGTGTAAGGGAATTATTCTATGTCTACATTGATATCTGATCTTTATAGTAAAAAGGAATCCCAGTTTCCTTCGTCTTTAACATTTTGTCTTTATATTTATAAATAAAAAAGAGGGATCTTATTTTATTCATTGAATTCCTTAGAGATTTGTTGTTTCACTTCTCTGTCGTCTTTTGTTTCCTTGTTTGGAATTTGTTGTTGCTTTTGCTTTTATTGAAAATGAAATTTCTTTCTTTCTTGGGGTATTGTGTGCTAGGATATTGTCTTTTTATTTCTTTTACTATTTCATAGGGACACTGATCTTTGAGGTCCTTGCAAGTGTCTGAAGACATCGCCAGTTTAGTTGAATTTGAGACGAGCTGGTGTGTGGTACTTGTAGATCTGGGAAAATACAATCATGGAAATAAAAAACAAAAAAAAAACAAATTAGCAATTTTTTAAAATGGTGCATTATAAATTTAAACACATTTTTCTCTAAAACACGTTTCAACACGTTTTTCTCTAAACATTTTTTTGCGAATGGCGGGCACGATAACTCAAAAACAAATAACCCAATCGATTCCAAATTTTAACACGTTCCTCTGTGAGTGTATAGCTATCGTATGAACTAGGATAAAGCCAATCGGTGAAGATCTTCCTTATTTTTTAACTTGGGTTTTGGTAAAAAATCAGCGATTTTCCAAAAATGTTTTTTCAAAGGTCCACCATTTTGTTAATTTTAGAGCGAAGTCAATAATCCTAGTTCATACGAGAGCCAGACATGTACTCTTTCTAACACCGTTGGAATTTTCGGATTCCGATGTTCCAGTGAGGAGTTATCATGCCCGCCATCAAAAATAAGGATTTTTCTTTAATTACAAAAACAACAAAACAATAACAAAAATTTTTGGTAAATTATTTTTCTTCTCTTTTAAATCTTCAAATATATATGTGCAAAGTTACAAACCTTAACAAGCATTGGTATTGATTTACCAGCCCATTGAAAATCTTGAAAAATTAAAATCGAGAATGGGTGGGGTTCCCTTAAATATTATATTTCTGGGCGATATATCCTAACGAGTAGTGTAAATATTTTGGAATTGATAATGAGAAATATTCACAGAGAATTTTTTCAATATTTGTAACAAAAACCGTTTCTTTGATTTCATTAAAAAAAAAATAAATAATTAGAATTGACAGGATATTTGCTTGTCATATTGCAATTTATATTTGGCCCAATATTATCAATATTATCGCATGTTTTTTCCAATGACGAATACATAAGTTCAATTCGATTTATTATGGAATCTTAACAAACCAAAAAAACTTTTATGAAATTGTTCTATTCGTTGTCATTTTGATGTATTATTGCATAGTAATTGAATCGCACACAAACTTTTATGAGGAATTTTTCATAAAATTTTCAAACCTAACCTTACAACTTTATATCTCGAATTCTTTGATACGTAGTGATATCTTGTAGGATTTAAAGTTGACATTTCGAGTTGGGAATTAATAATTTAGTATGTCCCCCATATTATGATAGAAAACGGTTGTATAGAGACAAATCCAATTCGTTAACCAATAAAATTTACTATTTTTTTATCAAAAATTTTACCAAAATTCTCCAGATACTGAGATTCGGGTGATAACATTAAATGAGAGCTACCCAAAAAACTGGACAAATTTTAATAATTTTTAATTAGTAGATTTGGTCTCAAACAATAACCAATTCGGTTAGAGAAGGGTCCAAATGTTTTCAAAATATCGAAAACCAGGATACCTTATTTTTATTTTATTTTTTATACCGTACACAACTATGTTGTCAGGGTATTATAGCTTTGTGCAGCCCCAAGAGTTTGTAACGCCGCGAATTATTTGTCTTAGACCCACCTCTAAATATATCGATCGTCATATCTCGATTAGCTAGACTTGTGTGTCCCTCCGTCGGGCCGTCTGTCCACAACAATTTGTAAACACGATACTGGTCACAGTTATGGCCAAAATTAACTAAATCGTTTTTGTTAAATACCGTTCAATATTTAGGGGATGAAATGGACCAACAACTTTTTTTTTGTTCTGGTCAATTTTACAAGAATCAAAAATAATTCTGAGGGTAGAATTTGTACAATTTGAATACGAAGCGATTTAAATAATTTGGACTGTATACACAAATTAGTACTGTACACAAATTTACCCTCTTCTCTATATTGAAAAGCTCATAACTTTACCAAAATTTTGAATTTTTTGATTTTTCTTTTGATAAGTGTCATCCATAATCAGATCTTGACATATGAAATCAAATAATACATATCTACCAGCTGCATATAAAATATAAGCCCTAAAACATGTTGTTGCCTGTGGGACGCAAAGGGTTAAAGGGTCTACGTATTTTGATATTGTTTAGTATAACATTATCACACTAGGCGGCGGAAATTTTGCGCTGATCGTTTTAAAATTTTACATGAAGTTCGGATTATTGCCAAGGACGACGCCTAAAATGTTTTGTGATGTTAAGATGGGATGCAATGAACCGAAAACTTTACTTTTGTCGGATTTTCTTATACGACATTATTATTATCTTCTGTTGCATCCTCCACAAATGTTCAATAATTTCAATTTTTATAAATCCAATATCAGCCGAATAGAATGTCCGATTTGAAATAAAAAAATTTGCACAACCTACGTATTATCATTACCAAACCTAGATCAAGCCCGAAGATGGGTCAACATTAAATCCAAAACATTTTTGATAAACACGTATTACGAAGACCTCCGCCAATTACAGGCTGCATACATCTGTCGGCAACACCGACTGACACTTTTTTACTAGCTTTTCAATCGAATAGGTTAAAATTTGGTATCAACATTCGACCCATTTTTAATAAGTCCCCAAATATTCTGGTATTTTAGGGAGAGCTTTTTGGCAAATTGTCTATAATTTTGTACTTGGTTGTCATTGCGTAAAATCGACCAAATCGGTAGCTTAACCGAATTGTTTCAAATTCAATATGTCGAGTTATCATTGGGTGGTAAATCTTCTTAAAATAATTTATAAATATCGGTAGATTTTATGGATATAGTCACCATATAAAGGTCCAAACACTTTTAAGATATTTGGATCATCATAAAAGTCCACGTTGAAACATGCCCCCAGACAAAAGACACGCGAAGTTTGTTAGTATGTTCAAGGTCTTAGCCCAATCGACCAACCAGAGTTTCTGTAGTATCATTTTTCCCTGGCAGTAATTTACCATGACATAGTCACAATATAATAATGTCGATCGATTATATGTACTTTGAATATAGCTTCAAATATAGCTCCCTTATCATATCCCTATCCAAATATATAGCGCTTTCAGTATTTAAGCTTCCGGAAAAAACATTTTAGGGATCTCATGATTTTTTGGAGGCCCATATCATCCGTTATATATAGAGTTCTTGTTCCGAATCAAAATCGAATAAATGCAAATTTTTGAAATGTATTTCATGCAATTAGCAATGATTTTTGCTTTCAAAATTACAAAATTCTTTTAAAATTCCATAAAAAAATTTGAAAAATTTTTTTGCGAGCACATTCATGATTTTTGGTACATAGGTTAAGAAAAATATGCTGATTCGAAATATGTTCGCGTTCACAAATTCGGATGCTGCGCACAAAAGTTATAGCGATTTTAAATCTTGTATTCCAAACATACTTTAAATGAATTCCTATTTGTTGTAATTCGCGAATTTCTTCACAAATGGTTAAACACATTTGTTTTCTTTGCATACTTGTCAAATCACATCGAATAACGGTTAAATTGTCGCGAAAAACAAATAGAAGCATGAAGATATCTAAAAATAAAATAAATTAATTTTTTTAATAAATCGAAATGTTTTTTGAATTTTCGATTTTTTAGTATGGTTAAGGGAATACGGGTTTGCTTTAATCTTCTAAAATATGCGACGCTTTTTCCTCAAATTCATATAGATGATTGTTAAATATCGGTATATTCATCTGATAACAGTTTCGACTGTAAAAATGACTAAATATATTGCAGTTACAATACATACAAATTATCAATGTTTAAAAGCATACAATTCGCGTATTAGTTGAAATCAGTTGATGCGCATGCGGTTTTCGTATAAACCGAATCAATGTCTTTCAATAATTATGAATTTTTCGATGTTTAATTAAGCGGTCAAAGTGTGCCGCTCGACGCACTTTACTATGCAAAAACCTTAAAAATGGCTAAAAATCGCGCATACGATTTTTATGCGCATCCGATTTTAGTAATCTCCTGTGAAAATACGCAAAAGGACACCTATTTTAAAAGGATCGGTTAAGAACCGCGGATGTGCCTCCACAATCAATTTTGTATAAAATACGCATATTATTCGCGTATCGATGTATTTTTGACCTATTTCCACACAGATTCGCGAATTTGACAATACTAGCATAAATGCATGTAAAATTAATTCGAAGAAAATCGCGATTATTTACGCGAATTTGTCAAAGTAAGTTTTTGCAGTTTTTCTCACATTCAAGGTACCTATATCCGCCGTTTTGGTGGGCAGAATTGAACATGGATGGGCTCATTAGATCCGGCACGTAAAAAAACTAAAATCACGCGGGGTTCCACGGAATTTGAATGGACTTTCTCAATTTTAGACTCAAAAAATATGTTTTTTATAAAAATTTACGCACCAAATTTTCTTCTTTGGAACCCAATTGCAAAGAAGCTACGGTGAGCACATTCATGAGATATACACTAAACGAAGCAGAATCACGAGTTCTACTATCCCATAATTAGTTTATTCCATTATCTGGATGCGCATCCTAATTATAAGAAAAATTCCAAAAATCACGGAAAATCCGGCTTCAAAATGTCAGCATCCATTTTGGGTGGATGCAGTGATTATATCGAAAAATCATACATTAGAACCATATTGTCCATAGGGTATTCTGCAACTTAGTCACTGATCACATGTGCGTGCGTTGTGTAGTTTAGCCACAAATCGGGAACGAACACAAAAAAACTCGTTGGCTTCAACACATTTTCACCCATTTTTTTACATTACCACCATCACAGCTTCCACGCAACTTATTATTTATTACCAATATTTTAAGATTTTGACAAGAACACTTAAATTTATAGAAATGAATTTAAATTGTATGCAATATGTTTATATTTCGCGAGTTATAACATTGCAAACCCCAGCTTCAAGGAATTTAAAAGATTTTTATAATTTCCCATATGCATATATTTTTCATCGGTTGACTAAAAGGAGTCGGATTTTTCTTCTGCACTTTAATACTATTACTGTGTTTGGTATAACAGAATTTATTTATGCTAAATATTTCTTCACGAACTTTAGAATTATCAGCAAAAAAAATAAATCACACTATAACATGACCTATATTTTTAATTTGGGATTTTAATACACTCGCCAAAACTAGGAATTCCGTTAAAATTGAGGAATAAAGTTTTGGTCTTCCAAAAGGGGTTTATGTTAAGGCATGGGCTCTTGCCCTCTAAAATGATCAAATTTATAATTGAAATCAATCGTTTTTTTCTGTAATTAATTTGAATTTCCCAAAATTAGGTTGTATTGTTGTATGAGGCAAGTTAATATATCGACTAACACTTTATACTGCGCAAAAATGAGGCGGTGCGTATAAATGGTGGCTATGGCAAAACGTGAACGAATATTGAATATATTTCGGGAGGAGGATCCTAATATATACAATCAAACCAATGTAATGTAAACCATACTGGAAATTCTTCCGTCATTTAAAGAGTGGGCCGATATATTACTAGTTCTAAAGACAATGAGAAATGTAATAAATCCTATACCTTGAAGGAGGTGCCATAATTCTAAGTTTTTTTAATGTGTCAAATCGTTTTCTATTCTCCCCATAAATTATAGCACAATAACCTACTCCAACAACATTAACCTTGACCACAGACAAAACTACAACAACCTCATATACATATAAATGCAAAACATTGCAGACATCAGCAAAACGGACGTTTCAAAAGCGTGACACGTGCTTCCGATTTAGAAAAAACTTCCACATCAAGACTTACTACAAAGAATGAATGAAAATAATAATCATGGAAAAAATCAAAATTCTCAATACGAATGACAAGTGGCCACAGGTCTAAAATATTACTCTGCATAATGATGACGGGATTTACAATATCTGAACATGTGGCAATTGGATTTAGTTATAGAAGCCTTCCACACGACAAGGACTACTTGGTAAATACTGGCCAGTCTGTCTGGACGTCTATGAATTAGTCATAGACGTCGTCTTCTACTATGACTACTAGTTTCTTGGGCGCATGCGTAAATGTAATGGGTTGTACGATGGTGGTTTAATGTTTGTTTTTACTGTTTTCGGATTTATCTGCTCAAAAAGCAAACACCAAAAGTGAGCCGCCAACGCCACCGACGTTCATGTCGCACAATCCAGCATAAATATAAACATATTTTATGCAAAGCCTCTCTGCGGACATCAGGCCTTTATACAACGAGACAGTGTACAATGTTGACAAATCATAATAAGCTAATGTCAGCCTAAAGCGTCACTGAGAGACGACTCTACACCAACTAAAACTGAAGAAGTCGTGTTCTTTTATTTTTTTTTTTTTGGTAATCATTATGACGTCGAAGATGATGATGGCGGTCGGTGGCACGATTACAATGATGTTGATTTTTCTGGTGCTGGTGACGAATTGTGGTGTGTGGCTTGTGCTACCACAGCGCGTGCGTGTCCAACAAACAACAAAATTTCAATTGAAAAAAGTTGTTCTTCTTTTTTTTAGGCTGTTGGTCTACACTTCAAAGAACCCAGAATATGGGGGACAGCTGCAAATAGGTAAAAAACCAACTGAATCAACCATTAATACAAGCTGATGGGGATTATGGAGGAGACCATGAGGATGATGACGGCACTATCGTTGGCATTGGTCTTTATTGCAGTAATATTGAAATTGTAAATTTTCAATATTTCTTGCATATTAAGTGCGTTTTTGTAAATTTTCGGCGCGTGACATTGTCCATGGTCAGTAATTTTTATATTAATAATGAAAAAAAAAAATCACAATTTAAGACGAACTTTTATTAAAGCGATGTAAATGGAAATAAGAAAAATAAAATATAAAACTTGTGTTTCCAGAGAGAATATGTTTTTAATTTTTGTAAAACATCACCGTCAACGGGCAAATGAATCTGGACGTTAATAATGAGGTTGCTTTGAAAATATCCAAGCTATAAACATATTTTTTGAGTCCTTATTAGTCCATAATGTTATGTGATAGTAAATTGTTCATGCTTCAAATTACACTATAGTTACCAGGAATCCGATATGTTAAATTACAGCCGCTTCCATTTGGTTAAAAAATTATTAATACGGAAAAAGCGGAATTTTTATGTGGGGTTATACCGCAGAAATTGGTATAAGAGTCTGCCTTCCAAAATGATTTACATTTACATCGATTGGAAAATGCAGCCAAATACTTTGATAGAAAATTGATGGACAAATTCTCCGAAATATTTACGGCCGATCTGCGTCGAATGAACCACGATTATTACCATATATACACGGACATCGACATAGTCGTATCGAGTATAAAGTTTGCCTTCCAAAACGATTTACACTAAATTACAGTCACATCGATTGGAAAATGCGTCTAAAGACTTTGATAGAAAAATTCTCCGAAATATTTACTGCCGATCTGCGTCGACGGAGAATATCGGCGTCGAATGAACCACGAGTATTACCATATATACACAGACATAGACATAGTCGTATCGAACTGCAGCGACTACGGTAGCTAGGCCATGTTGTGCGAATGGATGAGGATGCCCAGATCAAAAGGCATATAAAAGCTAGCCTACTGATGGTTCACGCAGAAGGGGAAGGCCTCGAATTCGATAGAAATATGAAGTGGAGGATGACATATCTGAGCATGGTACTTCGAGGCATTAAAACGGAATGACAAATTTATTATACATTCCACCTTATAATAAACATTAAGCGAGGAGGTTTTATATTCTCTGAGAAATCGATATACCATATTAATTAAACATTTTTACTAGTTTATAAATTATTGACCATTCCTGGGGGAGGACTTGGTCTAGGCTTTGTAAATACAATATAATCGCCTTATATTGTATTTAAAAATTTTGACACTTTGTGGGGCAGGTACCAGAAGGAGTGGACCAATGGGTCCCATATTCCTATTTGATCTGGGCTTAGTAAACATAATAGGTTGTGTAAAGTTTGGTTCAAATCGGATAGTCCATTGGCATGATATTATAAAATTAATTTTTTTGTTTGACAATTTTTACAACTTTGTGGGGGAGGTACCAGAAGAAGTGGGCCAATACACCCCATCATCAAACTAAGTTTGGAAGAAATATTAATATGTGCAAAGTTTGAATTAAATCGATTAATCCCTTCGACAGTTATCTTGCGCACCAGCCGGCAAGACAGACAGACGGCGGACATTTGTAAGTCGACTGCGAATTTTCTGAAACGGATTTGGTCCAAAGAAACATGAGGTTTAAAATGTGGGGCACATTTTAAATTGGTCTGAATTCAATGATTTCAAGTATCAAACATACAATTGCTACAAATGGGATGTATCGGTTAATGGTTTGGTATCGTCTTCATATAACGTTAAGACTGGATATTTTCGGCATATTTTTCTACCGAATTAGGTGTAGTTTGGTATAACGAATTATCATTGGGTATTAAATCCCTACCAAATATGAGCGATATCGGTTCACTTTTTAGGATTGTCCCCAAATAACGGTATCCCTAATTATTCGGTATTTTGGAGAGTTTAAACGACTTTTTACCCGAATTTTCGGCAATTTAGTACTTTTTCTTTTTGATATCCCCATATGACTGTGTTTCTCAAATTTCGGTATTTTAGGGTCAGCTTTTTTTACCGAATAAGCTTCAATTGGATATTGTGAATTTTCATTGGATAGAAAATCTCCATACCTAAAATAATCAATATACATGCTTCGGGCTAGCTCCCATAGAGCTGTACCCCCATTTTTCGGTATTGTTGAATGTTATTGGGTATGACTTCGCTTTGTGGCGTTTTAGGTGAGATGAAAAGACTGCAACCAACTTCAGACTGCTGTCATTTCTAAGCCACTCATCCGACAGCTGTTAAAATTATTCCAGTGGCAGCTCATTATATTGTTTACTAGTGCACAAAAGCACTTTGGTGAGAATATTCGAGAAAAAAGTTATTTGTGATGAAATTCAAGCGTGATAGTGTGATTTATTTATATTTGACTGGAAAACCACAAGTGGCTATCGTTAGAGCTCTCCAGCATTTAAATGTTAATAAATCTTTTGTGTCTCGTACCATCGCTCGTAGCGTAGCCCGACCTAAAGGAAGTGGACAGAAGAATACAGTAACATCAGCCGCAATGGCTCCAAAAGTAAAGAAGTGACTTGATAGAAACATTCATTGTCCAGCAGTTTGTAAACAAACAAAATGATCGTGTATACTTGCCAAAGAGGTCAGCTGAAAATATGCACCATCGGTTGGCCAACAGAACTCGGTCATAGTGATGCTGCGGGCCGCCATGACAGCCGATGCCTAATATTATTGCGAAAAAATTCTGGAGGGCGTATTGAATTAAAGCCTTGGGCACGCAAACATTTTGGCCGCTGACCTTGGACATTACAACAGTACTCAGCACGCGCCACCTAATAATCGCTCCAATATGAGGTTCCTCGATTCAATTCCAGCGCACAATGATCACTAAAATCTCCGGATACCAATCCGTTGGACTATTGTGTCTGATGTATTTTGGTAAGCAAGATTGGTACTAAAAAAAGTGTCGATCACCTCAAGCAAGCGTTTCGCCTGGAATGGGCCAAAATACCGCAGAGCAACATTCGGGCAGCGTGTGACGGTTTCGTTGGTCGTGGTGAAAGACATAATTCGCGCCAAAGGTGACCAATTTGAACAAATATAAATTTATTCTACAATTTTATGCTACTTCCGACATTCTTTGCTTCATTCATTCAATAAAATAAAAAAAAAAAAAATGTAAAAATTATGGCGTTTGACTTTTTGCAGTTTTTATCTCACCCTGTATATGAAGCAAATTATAAATTTAGGTCAATGTTTGGACATAGCCCCCCATAAAAGTACTGCCTATTTTTCGATATTTTGAAGGTTTTATCTGCATTCTCCTCTAGAAGTGTTGTACGTTGGTATTCCGGCTTCTTGTAGCTTGGAACATATTTTTTTAGTCTTTGTTTGGCTTGGTCCTTAAAGTTTCAACTTCCATATTTGGAAAAGTGGAACCTGTAATTTATTTCTTATGTTTCCAAATGAACAACATAGCAACAGACAAATTACAATGACATATGTAGTCGCCATATGACGACATTTAAAAGGAATTCTGAATGCACACCAGTCAGTTCGGGATGGCCGAACCTAACGAAGTTTTTATTTGTTTCTTCAGGTACCGGATTAAAATGAATTCATTGGGTGCCAAGTCAGGTCTGTACGGAATATATCCCATCTATTCCACGTTTTGTCGGTAAAAATGCGCTAATTTGAGCCATTATGAGCGCGGTTTCATTTTCGATTAAAATCCATTTGTGAGAGATCCAGTTATAAAAAGCCCTATTTTTAAACGACCTTTGTCTTTGATCGAGCATTGGGTTTGTTTTCCCAATGTTTTACGATGGTCCTTAATCGCCATATCTAAATTAAACGATGCACTCATCTCGTGATGATCCAGGTCGACATTTGAAAGAAATGAGCGCACAAAATGTTATTAATATTTAAAATTTAGAAATGCCCGTCCGTCTGTATTCCTAGTGAGTTCAAAGGGAATAATCGATTTAATACAAATTTTACAAACCTTAATAGTTATAATCGAAGTCGTTGAAATATTCAAAATATTCTATACATACTTTCCAACAGAATAAGGTGTCACGGATATGACTGAATATCATCAAAGTAGTAGAAGGGATTATTAAATAGTTCGAGATATTTTCCACCTACAACACATCAAACCTTTACGAACAATTTCTACTTTCTCCAACTATTCAAATATTAGCTGCTCTATATTGTTCACCATTTTAAAATTTAATAAACTCTTCGGTATTCAACCATTTGAAGTAACAAACATACAATATAATTACTAACTACATCTCCAATATTATCAAACAGAAGCGTTCGAACAGGTGCCATACATGCCGAATCCTTTCGGCATAATGACTACTGTTTTATTGAACACTTTGTGATTGCATGAATCGTCCTTTTTCCAAGGACTATACATTTAGATTTCTTTCCCACATAATTTTTTGATTGATTACACAACAGCGACATGGACAGGAGTAACATCCTGTTAATATGTTCTTGTTGTTGTTTGTAACAGGTAGCAAAGGAATGTAGAAACTCACGCATGGGGAATTGTAATTGGTATACAGCATCCTTTATTCTTATTGGATACTTGTAATTTGGATAACAAATCTAACAAGTAATAAATTACTTACAACGCATAAATGGACACTAATTTGTATTTACAGCATCCTTTATTCTTATTGGATATTTCCAGGGTATATTTCCAATTAAACACAATTCTGATTAAATATTTCAGTGACATCTAGTGGAAAATAGTGTGGCTAATATTGTAAATCTCTTAAAGGATCGCAGCATCCTTTAATGCGGACAAGATATGTAAGGAATTAGATGCTCCCATAAGAATTTGTAATTTAATGGAGCTCGTTAGAAATGTGGTTTTGCTATATTCCGCTTCGCTTGATTAATTATCTAAAAATGTTTATCATCGATAATCCTTAAAAAAATTATAATTGAGACCATGTATTTTTTGGACAACAGTTTTTCAAAATATATTTCAAACAATTAAATATGCTTTTAAGTTAGGTCGGCCTTTATATGGGGTCTTGGTATAAGAGTCCTTGAAAAAATATTATTTAAAGAAATCAACGCTTCTTGGTCCAAGAGTCCTTGAAAAAATATTATATAAAAAATCCACATTTATTGGTCTGATAGTCCTTAAAAAAATATTCTTTAAAAAATCCACGGTTCTTGGACTAAGAGTCCTTGAAAAAATATTCTTTAAAAAATTCACGCTTCTTGGTCTAAGAGTCCTTGAAAAAATATACTTTAAAAAATTCACGCTTCTTGGTCTAAGAGTCCTTGAAAAAATGTTATTTAAAAATCAACGCTTCTTGGTCTAGGAGTCCTTGAAAAAATATTCATTAAAAAATTCACTCTTCTTGGACTAAGAGTCCTTGAAAAAATATTCTTTAAAAAATTCACGCTTCTTGGTCTAAGAGTCCTTGAAAAAATGTTATTTAAAAAATCCACGCTTCTTGAAAAAATATGCTTTAAAAATCCAAGCTTATGGCTCTGAAGGTCCTTGAAAAAATATTCTTTAAAAAATCCACGATTATGGCTCTGGTGGTCCTTGAAAAAATATTCTTTAAAAAATCGACGCTTATGGCTCTGGTGGTCCTTGAAAAACTATTATTTAAAAAATCCACGGTTCTAGACTAAGAGTCCTTAAAAAATATTTTTAAAAAATCCACGCTGTTTGGTCTAAGAGTCCATAAAAAAATTATTTAAACAAATCCACGCTTCTTTGTCTAATAGTCCTTGAAAACATATTCTTTAAAAAAATCCACGCTCCTTGCTCTAAGAGTCCTTGAAAAATATTCTTTAAAAAATGTACGCTTCTTGGTCTAAGAGTACCTGAAAAAATATTCTTTAAAAAATCCACGCTTATGGCTCTGATGGTCCTTGAAAACTATTCTTTAAAAAATCCACGCTTATGGCTCTGATGGTCCTTGAAAACTATTCTTTAAAAAATCCACGCTTATGGCTCTGATGGTCCTTGAAAACTATTCTTTAAAAAATCCACGCTTATGGCTCTGATGGTCCTTGAAAATATTTTCTTTCAAAAGTTCTCGCTTATGGCGCTGATGTTCCTTGAAAAAATATTCTTTAAAAAATCCACGCTTATGGCTCTGATAGTCTTTGAAAAAATATTCTTTAAAAAATCCACGCTTATGGCTCTGATAGTCTTTGAAAAAATATTCTTTAAAAAATCCACGCTTATGGCTCTGATGGTCTTGGAAAAAATATTCTTTAAAAAATCCACGCTTATGGCTCTGATGGTCTTTGAAAAAATATTCTTTAAAAAATCCACGCTTATGGCTCTGATGGTCCTTGAAAAAATATTCTTTAAAAAATCCACGATTATGGCTCTGATGGTCTTTGAAAAAAATATTCTTAAAAAATCAACGATTATGGTTCTGATGGTCCTGGAAAAAATATTCGTTAAAAAATCCACGCTAATGGCTCTGATATTCCTTGCACAAATATTCTTTAAAAAATCCACCCTTATGGCTCTGATGATCTTTGAAAAAATATTCTTTAAAAAATCCACACTTATGATCCTGATGGTCCTTCGAAAAATATTCATTAAAAAATCCACGCTTATGGCTCTGATGGACCCTTAAAAAAATTATTTAAAAAATCCACGATTATGGCTCTGATAGTCCTTCGAAACAAAATTATTTAAAAATCCACGCTTATGGCTCTGAAGGTCCCTGAAAAAATATTCTTTAAAAAACCCACGCTTATGGCTCTGTTGGTCCTTGAAAAAGTATTCTTTAAAAAATCCACGCTTATTGGTCTGATAGTCCTTGAAAAGATATTTTTTAAAAAAAATCCACGCTAATGGCTCTGATGGTCCTTGAAAAAATGTTCTATAAAAACTCCAAACCTCTTGGTTTGATAATCCTTCAAAAAATATTCTTTAAAAAATCCAAGCTTATGGCTCTGTTAGTCCTTGAAAAAATATTTATTAAAAAATCCACACTTATGGCTCTGATAGTCCTTGAAAAAATATTTTTTTAAAAAATCTACGCTTATGGCTCTGATAGCCCTTGAAAAAATATTCTTTAAAAAATCCACGCTTATGGCTTTGATGGTCCTTGAAAAAATATTTTTTAAAAAATCTACGCTTATGGCTCTGATAGTCCTTGAAAAAATATTCTTTAAAAAATCCACGCTTATGGCTCTGATGGTCCTTGAAAAAATATTCTTTAAAAAACCCACGCTTATGGCTCTGTTGGTCCTTGAAAAAGTATTCTTTAAAAAATCCACGCTTATTGGTCTGATAGTCCTTGAAAAGATATTCTTTAAAAAAAATCCACGCTAATGGCTCTGATGGTCCTTGAAAAAGTGTTCTATAAAAACTCCAAACCTCTTGGTTTGATAATCCTTCAAAAAATATTCTTGAAAAAATCCACGCTTGTGTCTCTGATTGTCCTTGAAAAATATTCATTAAAAAATCCACACTTATGGCTCTGATAGTACTTGATTTTTTTTTTTAATACACAGTTTTTTTTTTGTGGCTCTGCTAGAAATATCTTTAAAAATCCACTCTTGTAGCTCTTTAAAAAATATTTTGTAAAAAAACCATGATTTGTTAGTGGTTCAAATATTTTTTTTTTAAATCCAATTTTAACATTTTTATTTCGTTCCTTACATTCCATTGTATTATTTTTGCTGTTTTTAATGAAGGTAAAGGTTTTAATAACTCTACTTACCTTGTAAATAAATTTATGTGTCCCTCGCTATCGTTTGTTAATCAAAATCGATTAGATATAATGGATCTCCTTCGTAATATAAATAATAAATTCAAAAATAAAATATATTTTTTTTCGCGTTCCAAAATAGCTTTACTGTTGTAATGTCCTAGATAAGAATTGATTAGCAATTAAAAGTTTCATTTAATTTTTAAAAGACTTCCAAAAATCCCTCGTACTTCAAAATAGCCTCTTGATAAGAAAATTTTGAGCCATTATTTTAATTAATTCAATAACCTTGAAAATATAGTTGATGTTTTCATGAATGTTATAAGCCAGGTTTCGTCACCTTCATTTGACTGGCCATCCATCGTATGGACGATGACAACGACAAAAGTGACAATGTGTTGATGATTGACACCTTTTGAGGAAAACAAGATTTTGAAACATGTCCGAAAAAAAAACTGCCAAGACGAAATGAAAGTTTTGTTGGGGTAATTTAAATACATATGCTTTAGGAGTTGCGCCACGAGTGTCAATGGCTATTATGAGCAACATAATTTTGCCAAATTCCAGACTTTTTCAGCAAAAAAAGTGAAACTAGCTTGTTAAAATGAAATTAATATTTCAGATTCCCCCCGTCTCGGCCCTGCCCGACTACCTCTTTTTTGCCAAGTGTCAATAATAATGACCCAAGCCTACTGTTTGGCGGCGAATTTTATAAGGAACAAGATCGATTGGTTTTGATTAAGCTTTCCGCTCCCCCAACCTTCGAAGAAAACTGCAGGATATCGACATTTTGCACGATCACACCTAATAACGGTAATTTATACGCGTGGCTCAATTATGAAAGTCACTGGACGCCGCCATCATCAGCCCCATCACCATCAATGGCAGCGTAGTGTGAAGTAATAACCCAATACAAAATATAAATTATCCCGACACAACAGACAAAGAATGAAATTGCGCCAAATATTACACAAAAAAAAAACATCATCTTTAATTTGTGGAGTATATAAATCTTCGCACACACAAAACCCATCGTCGTCCTCTTCCATTTTGGGAAATAAAGCATTCAAGCGCCAAAGTGTTGACAGGATATATATATTCACATACAATCCCACTGACCTGTGAGCTAGCATAAGGATCCAAAGATGGGATTTTTGTTTTTGTTACAAGCTTAGAGCTGAGATATCTTAGCCATGGCAAACATCACGTTTTGCTGCGAGCTGCCAACAGTTACTGCCAAAAACAATTGTCCGATGGGTATGTTGCGATAATATGAGGTGTGAAGTTAAGGTGTGAAAGAAGAAATCAACGCCAAAGACAACATCACAGCAACAAAAAACCGAACCACAACCACATTAAGTCTCATCATGCAGAAGAAGCCACCAAAGCAACATTATTCATTCCATGGTTCCAGACAAGTCTAGCCCAGCTTCCTTGAAGCTTAGACAATGATGTGGCGGCAACCAAAGTGAGAAAGTGCGAAAAATGCCTGTCATGAGGTGCGAAAATATAACTGCACAAAAGTGTTTCGGTTTTTTTGGGTAAATCTGCCCCGAAGCAGCACTTCAACACAACAACGAAAGATGCCACATGAACATGCAACACAACCGACTGTGTGGTGCTCCATCCACGTGAATCTACTTAAAATCATCGAATGTAGAATTCAGCTTTAACTCACCAGCAATTGTCTTTTGTTTTATGCCAAAGATAATCAATAAAATAAGCCGTCATTCTTATAATCCCCCATACGAATTCACCAAATAAAAACAATAACAATGTGTCGAAAGACATTAACTGCCCTGTCATTTGTTCTACAGTTCTATATGGATTTTTTTCTTTCTTAGAACAGCAAACTGTGATGATGATACTTAAAATTGTATGAAAATATAATTTGAAATTCGAGCACCCTATAATTGACATTGTTAGAATTTTTAAATGGGTATATTCATTTTTATATCCTCCACCATAGTGTGTCATTGTATCCGGTTCCAAAATTTAGAATCCTTGTTCTTTTTTCCTCGAAATTTATTTTTTTACGTATTTGGTATAACTATATATATTTGTAGAAAATAATTCGGGCTTTAGTGACATGTAACGGATGAAAAGGACACACAAGGAATCGAGTTAGAAGGACGAAGAAATGTAATCTCTAAAAATACATACAATAGCTACAAATAAAGATATGAGGCTATGTCTTCAAGTATAATAGGGTCACCAGAAAAAAATCATCACGCCACATCTCCGGATTTTAACTTATAGTAAATTTTTCCATCTGGGGTTTCATCCTCAAATAGGAATTTTCCACTCCCCAAAATCTTGTCGCACAGTGTTATCAATATTGTTCTACTTTTTAGTGGAGCCATGACATAGCGGTATCTTCCATTATACGGCCTTTAAATAGATATTTTGGAGCTTAAAATCTTCCTACTAAAAGTTATCAATAACACGTTTTTGTATAGCCCCCATATGACTTTACGTCCGGTATTTTGAAGTTTTAGTCGCATTTTGCTATCGCAGTGGGTGTAATTTGGGATTACGTATTCATGGAGGGTGAACATAATTTTGAAGAGTGAATATCCTTTGAGCCTTGTCAGTCCTAGTCAATAAATAGTCAAAGCATTTAATGACGTCCCCCGCAAACGTATAATGGACCATGATCTGAGAATCTGCTCTTGGAATGTGGGGACGTTGTGCAGAACAGGCACAGTTAACAGGAAAATAAAAGACCTCGTCTTCAGATTAACTCTAGTAGATGAACGAATTGCTATAATCCGTATAAAAACTTCTACATCAGTCTTATTTGCGCCCATGCTCCGACCGAAGACAAAGATGAGCAGACCAAAGACATATTTTACGAGTGCCTAGAACAGCATATGACCCCAGCCCTAGCCATGACATTAAAATTCTGAAAGGAGATTTCAATTATCAAAACGAAAGGGAAATATTTTTGGCCCCACCGTCGGAAAATTTAACCTCCATGAAGAAACATCCGACAACGGCATGAGGTTGATTGACTTCGCGTCAGCAAAAAACATGGTAGTTAGCAGCACCAGATTCATGCATCTCGATATACACAATGTCACCTGGATTTCTCCTGTTCAAGCAACGGGAAATCAAATTGACCATGTTGTTCGTTCGATCGATCAGAGGAAACCGGAAATTTTACCATAGAGTAAAACACCAAACCGAAGGTTTTGGCGCAGGCACATCTTCCTGTAGAGATGAAGAAGGAAACATGGTGACAGATACAGACAGCGTGTTGAGGATCTGGAAGGAGCATTTTGAAAAGCTTCTGGTGTCAAATAGTGGAGGTGAAGAAGATACCCCAGAGCCAATAAGAGATGACGTGTATGATGTATACCACCTAACCAAGATGAAGCAGAAGAAGCAGGAGCCTTTTCAAGACTGGTGGTCAGATGCTATTCAGGAGCAGGCGCCAGCTAATTAGTACAATTTGGCTAGAGGAATGCATGCCCAATGATCGGAACCTCAGCATCCTGTGTCCCGTACACAAAAAAAGGAGACAGAGCGATATGTGCCAACTATAGAAGAGCTAGTCTAACGTGCTATCCAGTGTGCTGTGTGAACGACTGAAGCCAATGGTCAATGACATTATTGGACCATACCAATGCGGCTTCAGACCTGGCAAATCAACCATTGACCAGATTTTCACTATGCACCAAATCCTGGAAAACACCCACGAAAAACACAGCGGCATATTCCACCTATTCGTCGACTATATACATGATATGGTTCGAGCGTAATCGGGGGTTTTTACGAAAAATCACCCCATTCCGACATGTATTTTGGATTTGGATTTGTAACACTCTGCCGACAGGTTCCTTGCTCTGTTTTTTTTTAGTGACTTCGGCTCATCGTTTTTTTAAAGAAGTGGATACAAAGTTAGAAAGTGTCGATAAACTACTTCATTCTAAAGCGATAATGTCATAAGCCGAAATTTCAAAGCCAACAACTGTCATTCAATAAATTCGTCTATCGTTAGAAACCTAAATTACATTATGCGACAAATTAGAGCTCATGGTCAGTGTATGAAAATTCTCTATGGGGACGAAAGCCATGACGAGCCCAGAAAAAAACTGTAAGGAAAGTAGTAAAGTCGAACGGGGCCGACTATATGATAACCTTCACCACTTTGGGTGTATTCAACAGATGGATCCTAACAGGGACTTTGGTACACCATTTATATTAAATCGGACGAAAAATATATGGGAGCTAAAATATATCCAGGAGCACACATCATTCTAAACTATATGCAAATCGAAAAATAAATCTTAACCGATTTTCGATTTTCGGCAAACTTAACACACATCATTCTAGGCCTAATTTATTACGCTGTGCCAAATTTCGTGCAAATCGAAAAATATATAGGGACTTTGGTGCACCATTTACATTAAATCGGACGAAAATATATATGGGAGCCATATCTAAATCTGAACCGAATTTTCCCAATTTCCATAGGGTTCGTCCTTGGGCCAAGCAAATGAGCTGTGCCAAATTTCATCCAAATCGGAGCATAATCGACCTGTTCACAAATATACATGGACGGACGGACATGTGTAAATCGACTCAGAAAGTGATTCTATATGCACAAAGACATAATACACTGTACCACAGTGTGGTGAAGGGTATAAAAATTAGTTATTGATCAAGGACAAGATATCGGTATTTGTATGTCTCCATTGTACTTTTCCCACTTTACCTGTTCATTGCCCTGGACTGGGGTGGAAAATTTCTTATGGAAACGAAAAACTTTGGTGAGCTTTCTGAGCATGAATCTGGTATGTGTAGATCTGGAATAAACTAAGGTAATTAATTTCGCAATAACAAATTAGGCACCACATTTATATATTTTTTTCATTTTTCCCTTATTCGATGAGTAACATCCAAACTTTTCGACTAAATTTCGTCTATGCCGAACCTTTTCAAACTACAACTACAATTTTGAAGAAAAACATATTTGATTTTATTTCATATTACCGCTTTAATATATTTTTTCTTCTCCTGCTTTGCGGAAATGTGTTTTTGGATGATTTGGTGTCGAAGTGTTAAAATTACCCTGCAGCAGCATTATAATTATCTTAAATTGCTAAAATCAAAGAAATAAATTTAAAAATAACAACTGGATAATACAACATAACCCAACCCAGCATCAGCACTACGCCGAGCTACATAATATCCGCAACAGTTCCACCTCGTATAGCTTGTCATCCAAGTCAAACGAGTATCATTATCAACACCGAAGTGTGTATAGGGAGGGGGGGGCGAAAGAATCGCCATTAACACTTGGTAGCATCATTGATCCTGAATGGCAAACATTTGAAAGGATATACCTGCATATATCAACGACTCAAAGCAATAAAAACAAAAATTGTATGTTGCCAAAAAAATTATGACCACCAACCATTTGATCGGTGTCTGTCGTTCTTTTTGTAGTTTAACGACTTTAGACTAGTAGTTCGTACGACATGACATGGTTGACTTCGTCTGACAATTTCGCTTGCATTGATCTTCAATGCAAAAAAGTATCAAATGTCAATGTTAAGTGTGCATCCAGCTAGAGTGTGGTAGAAACATTGATGGGTACACAGGGAGAAATGAAAGAGTGATTAAAACAAATAATTTCTGAGGGCCATAAGCAAGCATTTTTAAAGATAATATTTTTGTAGGACAATCAGAGCCATAAGCGTTGATTTTTTTTAAAGACTATCAGAGCCATAAGCGTTGAATTATTGAGGGGTATTTGTTAATTTGTTTATGACGGAATATAAGCTGGCATTTTGGGGAATATTTTAAATGGTCATCAGTGCTATAATCGAGGACATTTTAAGGGAATATTTTTGAGGGACCGCTAGAGGCAAAATAATTTTTTGAAGGACTGTCAAAAGAAGAAGCTTAGAATTTTTAAGCAATATTTTTGAAGGACTATCAAAGGCAGACATGTAGACTTTGAAATAATATTTTTTGGAGCCACAAGCGTGAATTGTTTAAAGAATAGTTGTTGGGAGAAATGTGAGAGCATTGATTTTTTAAGAATACTTTTCAAGAATTGTGGACTATCAGATCTTTGTTTTTTGTACGAATCTCATGGAGCCTGTACGAATATTTTTTGAAGGACCAATAGTATTTGTTCTTTAAAATTTTTTTCATTAACCTATATTTTTTCCGTGTATTTTTAAAATCGTCTACCCAAATGCCCCTAAACCATACAAATTTAAATAAATGCCACTTGTTTTTGACACAAATCAATGCAATTCCTTGCCATGGCTGGTGTTAGTACACCTCCCATTTTTCTTATAGCCCGCAAGACAAAAAGCGGCTCCATGATAAATTAGTACATAGGTCTATGGTCAAATGTAAACTGGTGTGATAAAGTGTTACTGCATTTAATGTCTATACATTGGTTCCCAAAAAAAAAAATGAAAGAGGTGATGTCAACAACAAACCAATAATGTTCGTCAACCAAATGGGGAGGAATAAAGAAACGAGGCAAGAACAACCCAAAATCATTTTAGAACATCACACCTTTTTTTCGAGCCGTTTAATGGCACTAAATACACCATTTAACATTGGTGTTGCTCGTCCTACCATCCATCCTGCCATGAAGGGAAAATACCTTTGGACAAGCTCAATGGTTGAAGGGGGCCAATTTATGCAAAATTTCTTTTCAATGGCTTGTTTGAGAAATCACCAAATATGTTATTCGTTTTTAAAATGGCAATTTTGACATTAACACCAGGTTTTTGGGGAGAACATTTTTCCTCTCTTTTTTTATTTTGGCATTTGATGTTAGACCTCATTTTATGGGAGTGTATTGTAATTGTATTTAATTAATTGATGACAGAATTTCAAGGCAATGCAATAACAGGGACGTATTGGATGGAACTCAGAAGCTTAAGAGGCATGGATTTTGCAAGTAAAACGGATTTTTAAGGAAATATTTTTTCAAGGACTATCATAGCCATAAGCGTCAATTTTTTAACGAATATTGTTTTATAATAGGCGTGGATTTTTTAAGAATATTTTTTCAAGGACTATCAAACCAATAGGCGTGGATTTTTTAAGAATATTTTTTCAAGGATATCAAACCAATAGGCGTGGATTTTTTAAGAATATCTTTTCAAGGACTATCAAACCAATAGGCGTGGATTTTTTAAGAATATTTTTTCAATGACTATCAGACCAATAAGCGTGCATTTTTGAAGAATACTTTTTGAACCTGGATTTTTGTACAAAGTTGTTGGAATTATTCCATCCCACAAGTGTGTATTTTCGAAACATATATTGATCGGAACCACATAGAATGACATTCAGAGATATTAAAAAATGTTTATTCATAGGCCTGGATTTTTTAAAGAATATTTTTTCAAGGACTAGCAGAGTCATAGGCCTGGATTTTTTAAAGAATATTTTTTCAAGGACTAGCAGAGTCATATGCGTGGATTTTTTAAAGAATATTTTTCAATGACTAGCAGAGTCATAGGCGTGGATTTTTTAAAGAATATTTTTTCAAGGACTAGCAGAGTCATAGGCGTGGATTTTTTAAAAAATATTTTTTCAAGGACTAGCAGAATCATAGGCGTGGATTTTTTAAAGAATATTTTTTCAAGGACTAGCAAAGTCATAGGCGTGGATTTTTTAAAGAATAGTTTTTTTCAAGGACTATTAGAGCCATAATCGTGGATTTTTTAAAGAATAATTTTTCAAGGACTATCAGAGCCATAAGCGTGGATTTTTTAAAGAATATTTTTTCAAGGACTATCAGACCAATAAGCGTGGATTTTTTAAAGAATATTTTTTCAAGGACTATCAGACCAATAAGCGTGGATTTTTTAAAGAATATTTTTTTCAAGGACTATCAGACCAATAAGCGTGAATTTTTTAAAGAATATTTTTTTCAAGGACTATCAGACCAATAAGCGTGGATTTTTGAAGAACTCTTTTTGAAGCTGAATTTTTGTACAAATTGTTGGAATTATTCCATCCCACAAGTGTGTATTTTCGTAATATATTATCGGAACCACATAGAATGACATTCAGAGATATTAAAAAATGTTTATTCATAGGCGTGGATTTTTTAAAGAATATTTTTTCAAGGACTAGCAGAGTCATAAGCGTGGATTTTTTAAAAAAATATTTTTACAAGGACTAGCAGAGTCATAGGCTTGGATTTTTTAAAGAATATTTTTTCAAGGACTAGCAGAGTCATAGGCGTGGATTTTTTAAAGAATATTTTTCCAAGGACTAGCAGAGTCATAGGCATGGATTTTTTAAAGAATATTTTTTCAAATACTAGCAGAGTCATATGCGTGGATTTTTTAAAGAATATTTTTCAATGACTAGCAGAATCATAGGCGTGGATTTTTTTAAAGAATATTTTTTCAAGGACTAGCAGAGTTATAGGCGTGGATTTTTTAAAGAATATTTTTTCAAGGACTAGCAGAGTCATAGGCGTGGATTTTTTAAAGAATATTTTTTCAAGGACTAGCAGAGTCATAGGCGTGGATTTTTTAAAGAATATTTTTTCAAGGACTAGCAGAGTCATAGGCGTGGATTTTTTAAAGAATATTTTTTCAAGGACTAGCAGAGTCATAGGCGTGGATTTTTTAAAGAATATTTTTTCAAGGACTAGCAGAGTCATAGGCGTGGATTTTTTAAAGAATATTTTTTCAAGGACTAGCAGAGTCATAGGCGTGGATTTTTTAAAGAATATTTTTTCAAGGACTAGCAGAGTCATAGGCGTGGATTTTTTAAAGAATATTTTTTCAAGGACTAGCAGAGTCATAGGCGTGGATTTTTTAAAGAATATTTTTTCAAGGACTAGCAGAGTCATAGGCGTGGATTTTTTAAAGAATATTTTTTTCAAGGACTATCAAACCAATAGGCGTGGATTTTTTAAGAATATTTTTTCAAGGACTATCAGACCAATAAGCGTGCATTTTTGAAGAACTCTTTTTGAAGCTGAATTTTTGTACAAATTGTTGGAATTATTCCATCCCACAAGTGTGTGTTTTCGTAATATATTATCGGAACCACATAGAATGACATTCAGAGATATTAAAAAATGTTTATTCATAGCTACGCCACTGAAAAAAAATTTCAGTTGCTAAGCAAAATAAAATGACACCATATTGATACCTTTAGAATATATAAGTATCGTGCAAAGTGAAATAAAACACAGACGCTTCAGATCTCATATGATGAGGACAACGACGACAATATGAACGAAGACGACGACGATGCTGATGAAAAATGTGAGTGATAATTACAAATCTTGTCGCAGATTCTTAAGATACGAATGATTGTGTTGAAGAAATAAACTTGACGACCAGTTGTTAAAGCGCGAACGATGAAGGGCTATGCGCTACTTAAAAATGGATCATGTATCCGAATGCAAAATTTGAATGCCCGGCAACCAGCTATCTGAATGCGATGGTGTGAATAGGTGTTGTAGTATATCAAAAAGCTGGTGAAAAATGAGTTGTTGTAGCAATTATCATTAAAATAATGCCAGAGACATTTCATCTTAACTGATCTACGCTTGTAAACTGGTGGATGACAACCGAAAACCAGACGCGATGGTTGAGTGTCAGTAGAAATTTTACAATATTCTTGACTGGCGGCTTTCGACGGTGGTGGTTTGATATGCTAAAATTCCGTATACCAACGAAATCGACAGTTATCAATGACTGTCTGGATTGCTGCTTAACACGCTTCTCTTTGAAGGTGTTTCCTGTTTTGATTGAGATGCTCTTCTATTTTAAGTGGAATTTTATTTTTCGTTTTTCACAAAAAATGTAACACATTCCTTGCCGACTCTCTTCTTCTTCCCATACCGGAACGGAACATTGTATGATTTTCGAGAACACCCATAAAATGTTTGATAAATTTGCTGTCATTATGTTGACATTGGCATCGCAGTGTCGTCTTATCGGCCGAAATTAATCTGTGTCAAAGTCACGTTTGAGTTTCACTTGTATTTTCTTTGCAGGTCGGTACTGCAGTGCTGCCAGTAGATGTTGGTCACCACTATCTGAATGTATGTGAAGAGCATGTTTTTTGTTTAAATTTACGATATGGCAGACGTGTTTTCATTGCGATAATCAGATCTTGAGGAGAAATCTTAGATGGTGCTACTGTGTCATCACATATTTGTTGGTGCGTGTATTTTGTTTTATTTTTGTAGAAAATTAGTTAAGAATTCATTTCAGCAACAGTTAGATTTAAATTAAAGCTGCTAAAAACTAGAGTAGCATAAGTTACAACATTCCGAAGAATTGCAAATGAAGTGACATATTTAATATGCAATCCACCTTATAGTGGAAGGTATAAAAATCCAAGCACCTGTACTCTCTTCAAAAAACGGTCTTTCAAAAAAAGAGAAAAAAATCGGATAATTTCTATAAAAATCCACTGTTATTCTTTATTTTATTCTTTATTCTTTAAAAAAATCTTCGCTTGTGGCTCCGATAGTCCATTTCAAAAAAAAAAAAAAAATATTATTTAAAAAAAAAATTAAAATTATTTATGACTCCGATAGTTCTTTATTTTTTTTTAATCCACTCTTATGGCTCTGATAGTCCTATTTTTATACCCTTCACCACACTGTGGTACAGGGTATTATGTCTTTGTGCATATGTTTGTAACAGGCACAAATAATCGAGACCCATGGTTCCTTTTGAGAATATGCATAGAATCACTTTCTGAATCGATTTATGGATGTCCGTCCGTCCGTCTGTCCGTCTGTCCATGTTAAATTGTAAACAAAGTACAGGTCGCATTTATGATCCGATTTGGATGAAATTTGGCACAGCTCATTTGTTTGGCCCAAGGACGAACCCTATTGAAATTGGGAAAAATCGGTTCAGATTTAGATATAGCTCCCATATATATTTTTGCCCGATTTACGGACTTTAGACCCTGAAAATCTTTCGATTTGCACGAAATTTGGCATAGAGAACTGAATTGAGCCACGAAAGATGTGTGCCAAGTTTCGTGAAAATCGGTTCAGATTTATATATAGCTCCCATATATAGTTTCGCCCGATTTACGGACTTTAGACCCTGAAAATCTTTCGATTTGCACGAAATTTGGCATAGCGTACTGAATTGAGCCACGAAAGATGTGTGCCAAGTTTCGTGAAAATCGGTTCAGATTTAGATATAGCTCCCATATATAGTTTCGGCCGATTTTTGGTAAATGGCGTACCAAAGTCCGTATATATCTTTCGATTTGCACGAAATTTGGCATAGCGCACTGAATTAAGTCTAGAATGATGTGTGCAAAGTTTCGTGAAAATCGGTTCAGATTTAGATATAGCTCCCGTATATATCTTCCTCCGATTTAAGGTAAATGGTGTACCAAAGTCCTTATATATCTTTCGATTTGCATGAAATTTGGCATAACGTACTGAATTGAGGCTAGAATGATGTCTGCCCAGTTTCGCGAAAATCGGTCCAGATTTAGATATAGCTCCCATATATAGTTTCGTCCGATTTCATGTTAATGGTGCCCCAAAGTCCCTATATATCTTTCGATTTGCATAACGTACTGAATTGAGCCTAGAATGATGTCTGCCCAGTTTCGAGAAAATCGGCCCAGATTCAGATATAGTTTCGTCCGATTTCATGTAAATGGTGCACCAAAGTCCCTATATATCCTTCGATATATTTGGATAGAGCTTCCATATATATTTTCGCCCGATTTTAAGTAAATTGGACATCAAACTCTTCATGCTAGTCAGGTTGACATCAAATTTTGCACAACGTACAAAATTGAGCATAGAATTACGTAGTTGCGTTTTCTACGTAGTTGCGTTTCTACAGACATAGCCCAACAGATAACCTATTTATATTTGATTGAAGTCGATTTATATAACTTATGGATATATAGGTAGATTCACATTTAGATAAATATCACATATTTTATTTCATCCAATTTCATGTTAATAGTCCTGTTTAATATATCCATAGTGGTGAAGGGTATCATATAGTCGGCCCCGTCCGACTTTACTACTTTCCTTACTGGTTAAATCCACGCTTATGGCTCTGATAATCCTATTTTTAAATCCACGCTTATGGCTCTGAAAGTCCTTTTTTAAATCCACGCTTATGGCTCTCATAGTCCTTTTCAAAAAATATTCGTTAAAAAATCCACGCTTATGGCTCTGATAGTACTTTTCAAAAAATATTCGTTAAAAAATCCACGCTTATGGCTCTGATAGTCCTTTTCAAAAAATATTCGTTAAAAAATCCACGCTTATGGCTCTGATAGTCCTTTTCAAAAAATATTCGTTAAAAAATCCACGCTTAGGGCTCTGATAGTCCTTTTCAAAAAATATTCGTTAAAAAATCCACCCATATGGCTCTGATAGTTCTTTTCAAAAAATATTCGTTAAAAAATCCACCCATATGGCTCTGATAGTCCTTTTCAAAAAATATTCGTTAAAAAATCCACGCCTATGATAGTTCCTAAAAAATATTCTTTAAAAAAATCCACGCCTATGATAGTCCCTAAAAAATTTTCTTTAAAAAATCCACGCTTAAGGCTCTGATAATTCTTAAAAAAATATTCTTTAAAAAATCCACGCCTTTTAAAGGCCTTGAAAAAATATTCTTTAACAAATCCACGCTTGTTGGTCTGATAGCCCTTGGAAAATATTATTTAAAAAATCGGAGCTTATGACACTGATAGTCCTCGGAAAATATTCTTTAAAAAATCGAAGCTTATGAATCTGATAGACCTTGAAAAATATTCTTTAAATAATCCACGTTTATATCTATGGTAGTTCTTGAAAATATTAAAAACATATTCTTTGAAAAATCCGTACTCCACGCTTATGGCTGTGTCCTATCAAAAAATATTTTTTAAAAGGTCCACGCTTATGGCTCTGATAGTCCGTTTGAAAAACATTTTTCAATAAAAAATCCATTTTTATGGTCCCTTTCAAAAAATACACCCTTATGGATCTGATAGTCCTTTCCAAAAACTATTCTATAAAAAATTCACATTTATGACTCTAATAGCTATTGTCATATAATATTCTTTAAAAAATTTTGCTTACAAGACATTTTAACTCTGAAAGACATATAAAAAATATTCTTAAAAAATCTGCCTTATCGATCTGATTACCCCTTTAAATGTTCTCTTTAAAAATCTACGCTTTCTTTTAAACAATATTATCGAAGGCCAAAATTATGCATCTTATAATTCTCATAAAATCTTGTAAAATATTATTTTAAAAGTTGGCCCTTTAAAAATATTTATTAAACAAATGATGATAATAACTGTAATATTTTTTTAAATCCCCAAATGTAGCTCTGATAGCTCCATATTTTTTTTTATTTTGTTAAAAATCGATCTTTGACATTTAGAACACCCATAAAGTAGTTAATAGATGAGCTGTCGTCCTTTCCTTTTTAATAAATGTCCTTATCTCTACATTCCCATTATATCCTTATATTCTCCTCAGCCTAATCTATTTCTTATCCTGATTTGGTATTTACAAACAATGTAGATATTTTCCGATACAAATGTTCTACTTCTTCCCGTTAGAAATGCGTTTGTGTGAGTAAGAGTGTTTTTATCTTAGTGTTATAGTAAATCAATGTCTTACATCCATCGTGGTGACATTACATGCTACTGTGTACAGGATTTCATGTGCTGTTAAAGGATATGCTGGTGTTATGTCCGGAATAAATAAATATTAAATGTATGACCACTTATGTTCACCATGTTCTTGTATTGTCTCAAGGGAGGTCGTAAAGTAGTTAATTGATGGTTTAGTTTATCTCAAGGATGCGACTATCAGTTTTTCAGTTTTTTTCAGTTTTTTTTACTAAGAATCTATATTTTGGAAATCGGAGGGGAATATATGAAAAAAATATAATTTTTTATTTAAAAATACACACAAATACTTATGGCAGATTTTTTTTTTTTTTTTGTTTTTTGTTGGGAGATACAATATCTTCAAGAAGCACAAAAGTTTTTTAAGACAAATATCGTCATTATGAAATTTTCATTTAAAAAACTATTTTTATTACAAAATGCGTAGAATCAGTTTATAGGACAGGGTAAATTTTAAACATAAAATGATGAAAACCAAAATATATTCCTGCACATTTCGTTTAATTTAAATCAATAAATTTATGATCTGTTACAATTCTTTGCATAAAATGTAAATTCCAAAAACTGCATCCAATAAGAAATTCCGTCTTTCGATACTATATCCTTCTTGATAACCTAAACAATCAATTAACTATTTTACGACCTCCGTGAAAGGTAAGATAGCACAATTCGTTTTCTATTGCCATCATAAAATTCATATTTATTTATTCCGGACATAACACCAGGATATTCGACGACAAACTGAACGTTATCCTGTACACAGTAGCACGTAATGTCACCAAACCATGTTGTTCATTGATTTACTAGAAAACAATGATCGAACATAGAAACAAATAGACGCACACACACTCTTGAAGAGGTTTCCAGGATAATTTTATGGAGGACATCTTGTACAATGATTGTAAGTGGAATATCAAGATAGGAAAAGAGATAACACGGTATTGGTTGTGAGCGGAATAACGGTTGCACATGTAGTTATCGAATTTTATTGACAGCACATTTTTCAACTAGTTTATGGGTGTTCTATAGATCAAAACTGCACTGAATGTTCGACTAATATATTGAAGAGAAAATGTAGCGATAAATGAAATTATTTTCTAAATCTCTCATTATTTAACGAAGTACTGAATCATAAACGTTAACTTCGCTCGGTAAGAGTTGTTAGGAAAGAGGAATATATTTTTTGTAAAATCAAACCGAACACTGCGGTATACAAAAATTGTAATTTATTTTGTTTACATCCACTATAAAACCTCATATTTATGAAAATCGATGAAGGAAATGATGAACCCCGTCCGACTATAAGATAAACTACACCACTGTAGCAATATGAACGAATTAATCTTACGTTTAATATTAGAAAACATAAGAAATTCCAATGAAGAAAAGATACAAGATCGAAACTAAATTCCCATTCGATTTAAATCGAAATTACTGCACATTGTTTTAGCTAATTCGATCGCCTTTATTTGTGTCCGATTTCATATAAATGATGATATTGATTCTCAATAGAAAAAACTGATAGTCGCTACCCGGAGATAAACTAAACCATCAATTAACTATTTTACGACCTCCCCGGAGACATTACAATCCGAAGGTACTATAGAGCCTACATAAGTGTCAATACAATTGATAATTATTTATTCCGGACATAACACCAACATATCTTTTAACATCACAATGAAATCCTGCACACAGTAGCACGTAATGTCACCACGCTGGATGTAAGGTATTGATTTACTAGAACATTACGATGCACCATACACGGGAAAAACGGGAAGAAGTGGAGCATTTGTATCGAGAAAAATATCTAGATTGTTTGTAAACACCAAATGAGGATATGGAATTAGATAAGACTAAGAAGAAAACGGGATAACGAAGTTCCTTTGAGAAATAGCACGGCAATTAATATATCAACTACTTTATGGGTGTTCTAAATATCAAAGATAACGTAAAATTTCATTGGATTCATTGGATATCGATTTTGAAAAATGTAACATGAAAAATTTCATTCACCGATTTCAATTATATTTTTAAGAAAGTTATTAAAAAGCGATTGTAGGCGTAGGTGCATTTTTTAACAATATTTTGAAATGAATATGAAACTAGTTTAATTCTTTTACCCTACACAAATATGTTGTCAGGGTATTATAGCTTTGTGCAGCCCCAAGATTTTGTAACTCCGCGAAATATTGGTCCTAGAACCATATTTAAGTATACCGATCGTCATATCTCGACCATCTGAGTCGATGTAGACATGTGTGTCTGTTAATTATAATTTGTAAACACGATACAGGCTACAGTTATGGACCAACCTTCACGAAATTTTGCATGTAGGATGGGTTCTCCCCAGTGAAGACCCCTATTGTTTTTGGTAAAGATCGGTTAATATTTAGGGCATGAAATGGAACAAATACTTAATTTTTGTCGGGTTTTCTGGTCGCTCCAAAGGCCGCAATTAAGGACCAAACACCGCGGATTTTTACATGGAGAAGACGATGGGACCAAAGATCTGTCAATATTTAGCGGATCAAATGGACCCTGTGTGACTCCTTTGAAGCCAAAACTCTTGAGGAAACAAATTGACTCAATCAAACTTGTAGATTTTTTAGTTTATATTTTTCATTTTCTATTATTCTCTTGATTTTACTAAAAAATGTTTTCTTAACCACGAAGTAAAAGCATCAACGAAATTCTTTATGAGAAGGATTAGTTGGTAACCTAATAACCATGCCTTACCTCTTGGTGAAAAATGCCGTATTTTCCCCACTAATTGATCGTTGTTGTTTAAAAATAACAACCTGGGATTAAGTCAGACTTTTTTTAATAAAACCAAATTCAATGGGCATCCCAAACAAAGCTTCAACCCTACTCTCAAAATATTAAAAAAAAATAGTGCTAGATTTTGGATAAAATATTTATTGATAACTAGAATATGCCCGCAACTTCGTTACCGAATGTAGAAAATATTTCAACATCTATTAACATATTATTTTATTTTCAAAGAAAAATGTCAGAAAAAACAATCCACACATTAATATCGACCATAAATTAAATTTGAGTACCATTTAATACCAAATTTCATTATTCGAGCTCCAAAGGATCACCAAATCCAAATTTTCCATTTAGCACACATTATTTCCATAAAAAACTGCATGTATACCCCAAACCTACACTCCCATAGTGATCCTAAGTCCAAGTTTCAGGATTACAACTCTTTTGGTTTATCCACAATTTAAATTGTACCAAATTTAGTACACAGTAGTAAGATCTTCAAAAACTTCCTACATACCCCAATTCTACACCCCGACAGTGATTTTAAATCCAAGTTTCAGGATTTCAACTCCATAGGTTCACCTACAATTCAAATTGTACCAAATTTTGTACACAGTAGTACCAATTACAAAACTTCCCATATACCCCAATCCTACACCGCCATAGTCATACCCCAATCCTACGCCCTACACTGATCCTAAATCCAAGTTTCAGGATTCTAACTCTATCGTTTGACCCACAATTCAAATTGTACCAAATGTAGTACACATTAGTACAAATTTCTAAAACTTTTACATATCTCAATCTTACACCTCTACAGTGATCCTGACTCCAAATTTCATTATTCTAGCTCTATTGGTTCACCTAAAATTCAAATTGTACCAAATTTAGTACCATTTAGTATTCATAAGTGTTAATTTGTTAAACTGAATCCTGACCCTAATCCTACATTCCTACAAAGATCCTTATTCCAAATTTCATTGTTCCGGTTTTATCGGGTCACCCAAATCCAAATTGTACAATTATAGTACGATTTAGTACTCTTCGTAGACAAAAGTAACAAATTTCCAAAACTAGGTACATATCCCAATCATACACTCCGACGGTAATGTTACCATCAATTTTCAGGATTCCAGCTCAATTGGTACCACCAAATCAAATTTGTACCAAATATAGTACAATATAGTACCTTTCGTACACATGAGTACACGTTTTCCAAACTCTTCTCATATCAACCCTTCTTCTCAAGCTTAATTTTCATTCTAAATTTCAAGTTTTTAGCACAACCCATTCACATGCTACGAAATTCTACCAAATTTAGTACATTTCAGTACATTCGGAAGAGTGACCCTCACCCAAAATTTCAAGATTCTAGCTTAAGCCCTTTCATCTGGGCTTTGATGAATCGTTAAATCAGTCAGTCAGTCAATCACTTTTCTCTTTTATTAGTGTATGTATACAATATCACAGGCGAATGTACAAAATCGCCAATTTTGAAACAAGTAACAGCATTATATTTTAACTATGTCTGTATTGACATTGTAATACTATATAATTCATACAAAAAATACATTCCAATTAATCAAAATAATATTGAATGCCACTAAAAATTGTCAGGAGTTTTTTAGGCATTTTGAAATCAATATTCCATGCCATAATCCACTTGTTAATACGAAAACACCCCCTATGGTGACAAGTGGCCTTGTTTTCATAACTAATGATGATTGGCCACAAGCCACCAATTTCACAAAGACAATTGTTGATGGAATCTGCCATGTAAAGTGGCTGCAAGGCCACTCACTACCACAAGACTACATTGCCCTTTGCTACCTTAATTGTAATTAATTATCATTTCAATATAATTGAATTTCGCATTTAACCAGAATCATCTCTCAATATTTACAAAATATTATTGATTTCGAATGTGTTTATTTGTTCATGCCCACAGAGTATCGATGACTGTGGCAGTACGCCCGTGGTGAAATTATGCAAAAAATCCTAAGAAAAACGAATAAATTATCGACCGAAACAAGTGTATCACCTTGCGGTGTAATGAAAGATGAAGAAATATTTTTATTTATCTCTTACCTAAAATCTTGTAAACTACTACCATACATTCGATTGCGTCTACTACTACTGTAACAATGGGTGATTTTGTTGATTTTGATTTGATAAATATCTTGGGTTGATTTCACTTTTGTTTTTGCTGTTTTGTTTGTGGCACCCAACTACAAACGAGGTAATTGATCTTTGCTCATCTTTGGCCAATCACCATTGCTCTGGTACATCATCATTATCCTTTCTTTGCCATTGATGTGCACAGAGATACCAGTAAACCTTTTTGTTTCATCTGTGGAATTTCTTAAAGAAAAATGATAGTGTGGTTATTTTTCACAGCAGGTATTTTTGTGGCAAAATGCCTTTGTACGTAGACTAGATCCATACATACATATTGCACTGTATTGGAATTTACATACATTAGTTTTTCTCTACAATAGAATGCACTTAATTGCTATATATTTTTTTTTTATTTTCAAACACAGTTCGCAGAATATATAACAATGTATATATTGTGTTCTATAGTCCGATAACTATTTGTTTGCTTATTTTTATAATAAAAGCTATTGTTATAGTCAAATGCGTTTATTAGGAAAATTTAGAACATTTTTAGGAAATATTCTAAAAAAATTCAAATAAAAATATTTATGGTAATCGATTAAAATATTCCTGAATTTAATTCACCCTAAACAATATATCGTATTATTATGAAATGTGAAAAATTAAATGTTATTCTTCGTTTTTCTAGGATATTGAAGTGAGTTTTTAGAAATGAATCAGTTTTAAGGCAAGTTAAAGAGGTTTAAAAATCAAAATTTATATTTTCTTTGAATGCACTCTATAAACTATTTTTCATGTTATTGATTTATTTATTTGAATATACCATAACAAGTGGAGACTAAGTTGTCTAAGTGTACCACATCCAGGTGTAATTGGTCAATCATATGTAATCTATTGGGGTCAACTAAAACCTGCAGAACCAACAATCAGAAACTGATACTGTCGTGTATGTATTGTATATATTTTTGTGAATATGTTTGTAACATGCAAAATAAATCGAAATAGATTCATCGTTACTTATAATGCATAATATGCATAGAATCAATTTCTGAGTCGATTTATGCACGTCCGTCCGTCCCTATGTCGGCCTTGTAAATAATAATTGTAAACAAAGTACATGTCGCATTTATAGTCCGAAATGAATGGAATTTGGCATAGCCCACTTATTTGGCCTAAAAAGGTGGAATAATATTTCCCATTTCCAAGATTTTTGGAAATATTCGATAAATGGTTTCTCGAAATCCTTGCATTTTAGGTATATGGTGTCTTTGGCAATGTTACTGATATACATTTTAGGAATATTTTTTTCCTAACAAATTAAACCTCAGTAGACTCCCTTAAAGAGGGTTTTCGGTCGGGGTTATATCAGCTCAGAATATTCTACAAAAATGCTCGTCATAAAGTTGTATTATAAGTCTCAGAATATACCAAAATCAGCCTAAAAATCAAAAATTTTAAAAATATTAAAATTTATTTGAGGGTTCAAGCCGATCACTTTCCGAATTTGTATCAATTTTTCCACTACATGACGTTTTAGATGGAAGGTATAAAAGAAAGCAAATTCTCCAAAAAATTTTAATATAAGTCACTGAACAAGAGATATCGGTATATATAATATATACCGAATATAAAAACTTCAATTTAGGACAACAAAATAAAAAAACAACAACGAACGGAGCACTGAAGTTTCTGCGGGTGTATACTCCAAACCAGGGCAATATTTCGCGATATTTGCACTCTCCTGGCCGATTATAGGTTAATTCTTGTTTTTCGAGGCGAATATTTACGCAATAAAAGAAACCTATTTTGTGGTCGATTTGACCCTCAGACCGATCATCATCTAAACAGCCGCGCTAAGTATTGGGTCAGATCCCCTCAACTCTGTTAAATGTGTGATGTTCTGTATATATACATATCATAACCAATAAGAAAAGTAGTAAATTTGGACTGGGCCGACTATATAATACCCTTCACCACTTTGGGTATGTTTTACATATGTAGACTTACAATTGCATGTTAATGTTCGCTGGAAGGAACATACTCATGTCTTTCTACAATCTATGATAAATGTAATTTCATTCGGTCAGATTTGGATGCGTACCATGGGTCAAATTTATGGAAAAAGATTTATAGCAACATTTATACACGCTATTCGGTACGCCGCACTGTTAGCAATTTAATTTCAATCAGACACCCATTTGAAAGGCATATGGAAGCTATGGCTGCATCTGCATCAATTTCAACAAAACACAATAACGTCAATTTGATACGTTGTGCACAATTTCATGTTAATCGGACAAACCTTAGGTGTTTGGTACACAATTTATGTAAAATCGGATGAATATATATGTAAATTCAAACCGATTTTTCCGAAACATACAACACATCACTCTAGACCCAAATTTCGTGCAAATCGAAGGATATATAAGGACTTTGGTGCAGCAATTACATAAAACCGGACGAAAGATATATATCTATATCTGAACCGATTTTCACGAATCTTAACACTCATCGTGCTATACTTAATTCAGTACGCTATGCCAAATTTTGTGAAATTGAAGGCTATAAAGGCACTTTCATGCACTATTTACCTAAAATCGAACGAAAATATATATGGGAGCTATATGTAAATCTGAACCGATATCACGAATCTTAGCACTCATCGCTCTAGAAGAATATATAGGGACTTTTGTGCACCATTTACATAAATTCGGACTAAAATATATATGGGAGCTATATTGAAATCTGAACCGATTTTCACGAAACTTAACACGCATCATTCTAGACTCAATTCAGTACGCTGTGCCAAATTTCGTGAAAATCGAAAGAAGTTTAGGGACTTTGGTGCACCATTTACCTTAAATCGGACGAAAATATATATGGGAGCTATATCTAAATCTGAACCGAATTTTCCTAATTTCAATAGGGTTCGTCCTTGTGACAACTAAATGAGCTGTGCCAAATTTCATCCAAATCGGATTATAAATGCAACCTGTGCATGGACGGACGGACGGACATGCATAATCGACTCAGAATGTAATTCAGTGCATATTCTCAAAAGGAACCATGGGTCTATCTCAATTCCTTTTGCCTGTTACAAACATATGCACAAAGACATAATACCCTGCACCACAGTGTGGCGAAGGGTATAAAAAATTGTTTTCGGTCCACTTCATCCCAAAATTATTATATGATCATCACCAAATTTTCATCATACATATTCTTCGGCCCTATCCCCTTCTCCATGTAAAAATTCGCGATGTTCGGGCCATAATTGCGGCCTCTGAAGCGACCAGAAAAACCGACAAAAATTAAGTATTTGATCCAATTTCATCTCCTAAATATTAACCGACGTTCAAACTCTTGGGGCTGCACAAAGCTATAAAACCCTATAAAACAAAACATAATCACAGTACAGGCCACAATTATGGACCAATCGTCCGACCTTTTAGATGTAGATTCGGTTCTAACCAAAGAAGGCTCCTTTTTTTGGTAATGATCGGTTCAAATGGACCATAATCTTTATTTTTGTATGTTGTTCTGTTCAAAAAAAAAAAAGACCTGAACATCGCGAAATTTTAAACGGAGAAGGAGTCCAAGCCATCTATAATCTTTGTTTTAATAATTATCAGTGGTAGTTGTATAGGGTATCATATGGTCGGCCTCATCCGACTATACTGCTACGCTATCTCAGTACATGCAAGAACATAATCGTTTTCAATTTAAAGGTAAACCGCTTGTCTTGTAAATACTGTCATATTCTCCGGTATATGGCCTTCAGGATGATATTTATAATGCAAATTTTGCAATTTTTCAGGGTCTATTTGACCCGCTAAATATTGACCGATAATCATGGAAAGATGTTCGTGTGTTCAAATCACGATAGAGATCGCAATATTTACGATAGAGCTCTTAAATTTTGCACTGACATTGCTCCAAGGATGCTTGGTATTGTAAATTACACATATCGGTCCACGTTTTGCTGTAGCTCCTATTAACAATACCCCTAATATTCGGTATTTTGGACAAGTTTCCGATTTTATCTGAAAAATTACATTCCGAATCGTGTTAAAATACGAAGTTGTAATCGAACTGTAGGCAAATATTGGTCGAACTCGCTATTTTGATTTATATCACATATTTCATTCTCATCACGCGATACGAAGTGTTTCAAAAAGTTCATGCATAGAATGAAAAAATTAGCAGTGTTTCGAAGACTTTATATATAAACCAGTGAGCGGAGCAGTATAGTCGGAGGGGCCGATCATACGATACCCTACACAACTACCACGGAACTCTAACTTTCTTCGGATTTTTATTCCGAGCATGGGCAATAGTTGCACCCTCTTGCCCGATTAGATCGACTCGAAAAACACACAAACAATTGTCGGTCCATTTAATCCCAAAATTATTATCTGACCAGTGCTATATTTTCGCCCCCTAGTTTGGTAATGGGTTACAAAACAATATCTGAATACATAAGTACCAGCAAATATTTAAGTGTAACTCACAAATCTGAGGACATACGACAATATAATTGATATCAATTTAAAGGTCAACCACTCCTCTTGGATATGCTATCAACTTCTTGGGTCTTTGTTCTTCAGGGGTGAATATCTACGCTATAGAATAATTTTTTTTTAATTTTTCACACAAAAGTCAGGGTCCATTTGACCCGCTAAATATTGACCAATCCTTATCAAAACATGCATGCTTATTATCTAGCCCGATCCCCTTCTCCATGCAAAAATTCGCGGTGTTTGGGCCATAATTGCGGCCTCTGGAGCGACCAGAAAAAGCGACAAAAATAACGTTTTGGGTCCATTTCATTCCCTAAATATTAACCGATCTTTTCAAAAAACAATAGGCCAGAACCCATCCCACATGCAAAATTTCGTGAAGGTTGGTCTATAGCTGTGGCCTCTATCGTGTTTACAAATTATAATGGACAGACGGACGGACACACATGTCTAGATCGACTCAGCTAGTCGAACTACTTAAAGGTGGGTCGGTATACTTAAATGTGGGTCTAAAACCAATATTTCGCAGCATTACAAACTCTTGGGGCTGCACAAAGCTATAATACCCTGACAACATAGTTGTGTAGGGTATAAAAACTGGTAGTGTTTCGAAGACGTTATGTATGAAATAGAAGCATTTCACAAGACACGTAGTCAAAACACCATTATTGAATGTGTACAGTTGTCACATTTAATACCCCACAAAATTACATCTGCCATGAAACAGTTATTCTTTATTCAAAACAAAATCTCACCTATGATATTTGGTTACTTTCGAAAATAAAACAGATGCATTTTTACAACAAAAACAAAATGCCACCCTTTTCAATCCTGCATATCTCCTTTGAAATCCTTTTATTTTTCTATTTGCATTGAAATTCCTTTGGTTATTATTGCTACATCAAATTCTCTTACTCTTAAATGCGAAGCAACAAGCCCTTCTCTACATCTCCGATACATTTGATTATGGTTTGAAGTTAAGATGAAAATTGTGACATTCCAACTACTACCACCACCATGGTGGTTGTTTATGTCATTCACATTCAGTGAATTAACATTCAAAGCCCTCATAATGTTGATCATGGGACATAACAATGGTCGGGTAGGCAGGTGCTATCATACATTCCATTACATACAAACACACACACGACACCCTTTCATTTAAATAATACTTTTGATTGTTATTGCCACACTTCATCTAGAGATTGTTCTGGGGGTTCCTTAGAAAACCCGAAAAAACATCCTTAGCCACCGGTTGACAATTTGTTTTTTGTTCCCGAATGTGATTTCTTCAACTTTACCGTTTTAAGTTTTTCGTCTTCATTCCTCCTCTTTTTTTTGTCGTCTATCATCAAAACAACGATTGTCGTGACGGCGGTGGTGGTGCTGCCATTAGAAAAGAACGTGTCATAATTTAAAGCTGCCAACACCTTGAATATTATTCTAATTATTGGGTATTGCATTGAATGCCATACATATAATTACATGCATATGGGGTGGAATCAGCTGCAATCATAACTGAATAAATGATACAATTCCATTTTGGGTTTATGTTTCGGCGTGCGAATGGCATCTGCCAGGAAAATGGGAGGAGTAGGTTGAAGATGTTAGGGGTACAAAAACATAACTGTTGAGTAATAACTGGGTTTGATTTTCTTTGTTATTATTTTTTGAGCAGAATTTCCGTTAGTTGAAGAAATACAGATGTGGTTTCGAAATATAATTTGATATTTGTCAGGACAGTTTTGTACTTATAGAAATACCTCATTTGAAAACAGACTGACAAGGGTACATGAAGATTTTTGATGGAACGCCTATAACTTATTTCGAAAACATAGAAAATATTTACAATTTTGCACTGGAAAACTTGTACATAAGGAATCATGCTTGATAAGGACGACCATGTAAAAATATATCATTTTCTGAGGTTATATTGACCATAAAGTAATTTATTTCTTGATCAGAGTAAAATTCTATATCGGTATAGTCTTATATACTCCGAAATTTGCACTGCAAAACTTGTACATAAGTAATCATGCTTGATAAGGACGACCATGTAAAAATATATCATTTTCTGAGGTTATATTGACCATAAAGTAATTTATTTCTTGATCAGAGTAAAATTCTATATCGGTATAGTCTTATAGACTCCGAAATTTGTCATACAAATCATATAGCTTTTATTCGTATATTATATGAATTGTGTTCAGAATGTGTTGCCAATGTCGAGATTTCTGCATTTTATGAACACAATTCATAAAAATTAAAATACTAGTTTCTTGTCAGAGAGATTGCAGAAGCAACTTTGTTTCGTTGTGGAGCCTCTATGGTGCTGAAATTCTTTGTCGTTTTAATTTTTCTATTTTGATTCTATGTTTTCTTCTTTCTGTTATGTCTTGTCTCGGATGTTAAACATTCGGTTGGGCTTGTTGCTCGTATCGTATCTATTGGTTGATGTATTATATTTGGCATTTATATCGAAATAATTTGGAAAATACATATGCGAATTTGATAACACAATGGAATGCAAAAATAACAATGGAGTAGTAACATACAATGTTAATTTTTTTATTAGGACGAAACATATATTTCTGTCAAAAGAGAGAGAGTGAGTGGAAATATGAGCATAAAAAGTTTAGATGTAAGTAGGATAATTTTGATATTAATGAGCCAAATCCAACGAAAATGTTTAGAGGATGATACAAATGGGAGTGGAAAATTAATTCGACCATGAGTTTCAACGAATATATAAATCATGCTGGACCAGAAATATATGATAGATCCTGTATCAAATGAGAATTTCAAATATCAAAAAATACAATGCAGTAACTTGAACATTATTGAAGCTACTTTGTCATTGACTTATTACAAATACGTCAATGACATCGAAAATATCGGGTTATTCAATTCGCGGTTTGAAAAGTATGGGACTGGAATTGTCTTACTGCACACTATAACGTAGTTTGCATTTAGATCTACGGCTACAACCATATATAGTCCAGATAGCGTGCTATGGTATCAAATAGCGGCGGTGGAGAAGATAACCCAGAACCAATAAGTGATGAAGGTATAGAGTATACCACCTAGTTAAGATCAATGAATCGGCTGAAGAATAATAAAACAGCTGCCGATGGGTTATAAGCCGAGCTATTCAAGACCGGTGGTCAAATGGTAATCAGTAGCATACACCAGCTGATTAGCACAATTTGGCTGGAGGAATGCTGCCCAATGATTGGAATCTCAGGATCCTGTGTCCCTTCTACAAAAGAGTAGACAAGACGATATGAGCTAACTGCAGGGGATATTTGACGTGTTATTCAGCGTTCAGTTTGACATTATTGGACCATACCAATGCAGCTTCAGGCCTGAGAAATATACAATAGACCAGATTTTTACACTGCGCCAAATCCTGGAAAAGACCCACGAAAACCATATCGACAAATCCTGAAGAGGTGACTGTTTGTCGAGAGACCTTTTTAAAATCCTGCTGGAAAGGTCATACGAGATGCAAAGGTGAACAGAAATGAAACTCTGTACATAATACATGTTACTCCCCTATGCAAAAGACAATGATATAACAGGTCGAACATTGTGACAGTCACCTTTGAACAAATTGAGAAAGAGTCTGCCAAAGTGGGTCTGACAGTAAATGGCGAAAAGACCAATCTAAAACGTTCAGTAGACTTGGACCAACTGTGGAACTTGAAAATTACAGTTTCGTGCTAGTCAAACATTTTTTATACCTCGGTACCGCCATAAACCAAACTAATGACATCAGTTTTGAAATCCGAAGGAGAATAGTGTTGGCCAAAATATGCTACTATGGTCTGAGTAAGCTACTCAAAAGCAAGGCCACCTCTCGCCAGACCAAACTCAAACTCTACAATGCGCTGATATTACCCGTGTTGTTGGATATTTGTGCAACCTCAGGAGGCACCTTCACAGCTACAATTATGACCCGAATATCGAAACATTTTGCATGGGGAATAAATATCGGTCAATATTAGCGGGTCAAATGGACCCTGATGGAAAAGTTGCAAAATTCGTATTCTATGGTGTATATATTTACCCCAGAAGGACATAGATCGAATATGTTGACAGTATATCAAAGATGAGTGGTTGATCTTTAAATTGGAGTTACACGTTAATATCTACAGGGGTCTACCTGTGCTGATATTGTATTAGAAGGCGGCAATGTAGCGCTGATGGCTAAGGAATTTTGCTGGAGGTTCCAGTTATGGTCAAAGACGACGCATGATGCTCATATGATATTTAGGTGATGACATGGATGGAACACTTAATTTTTGTCTGGGTTTTTAGTCGCTCTAGACGCCACAATTATCAGCCGAACATCACTAATACTCCATGGGGAATGGGATCTTACCAATTAATTAGAATACAATATCGGTTAATATTGAGTGGGTCAAATGATGCGAGACTTTTGTCTGTTAAATACGAAAATCCGAACCGTATGGAAATTATGTCAGGGTAAGAACATCGCGAAATATTAGGTTGGGAAAAAAAAATCCATTATTTTTTCGGTAAATGGCTGTACTGATAGATTTCTCGTAAAGTATCGATCAAACAATTTCAGGTTTATACTCGAAGTGAACCAAAAGAAAATTCGGTATATTTTACAGTTTTTCTTCGACAAAGGCGAAAATGCAAGCCAAGCGGCTAAAATTGTGAATAGTGTTTATAGTTCCGATACTGTAACTGCCAATTATGTGCAATTTTGGTGTCGTAGATTCCGTTCGGGAATTTTTGATGACGAAAATGTCGATAAAATCGAAGTTGACCGGCATGTTAGCAGTCGTAACATTGCCCAGGAGCTAAACATCGACCATAAATCTGTTTAACACCATTTACAATTGACCAGAAACGGCCAGAATTTGCCAACAGGAGAGGTGTCATGTTCCACCAGGACAACGCAATGCCACGCACATCTACAGTGTCTCGCCAGAAACTTCGGGAAATTGGTTGGGAAGTTTTAATGCATTCGCCATGCAGTCCGAACTTGGCACCAAGCGATTATCATATTTTTCTTGCATTGCTAAATTTCTTTAATGATAAAAAATTGGTATCTAGGGATTCCGAACTTGGCACCAAGCGATTATCATATTTTTCTTGCATTAAAAATTTTCTTTAATGATAAAAAATTGTGAAAATCAACTACTAGAGTTTTTTTTTTGCAAATAGAGAGCAGGATTTTTATGAGCGAGGCATTATGATGTTACCTTTGGCCTAAATCGGGCATTCCGAAGCATGTTAAATAAAGTCCTGTAGTTCGTATAAAAATATTGGGTTTCTTTTATCCTACCTAATATTACCAAGACTCTGAATATAGATCAGCAGAAAGTAAATATTCAGTGGTAGTTGTGTAAGATATCATATAGTCGGTCCCGCCCGATATTGCTCCGTTGGTTTACGTTTACTTGTGATACCATCATATGGATGACCACTTATTTCTAACTCTCTATACATCCAATCTCTATATTAATCCAAACAACAAATACCAATTTAATTAAAATATTTTTGAGGTAGCATATCCTACCACTTGTTATAGAATGATTACATACTATTGAATTAAATATTTTTATTACTTAAACTTAAAAATTTCATATCTATACAAATATTTATTAATTTTTATTATAATTCATGAAATTTGTGTTATTAGTTTAACAAATTTTAGCTCATGCCAATGAAAAGCATTATTTGCACACATCCACACATAAAATCTCAAATCCACCAACCAAAGAAAACACAACCTGCAAACAGGTAAAAATCCCAACCCAACGACATTCTAATGATAATTGTATAAATTTCAAATGACCTTTTAAACGCAACACTAAATACCTTGCTGTGATGTCACCATTAAGACAATGCCAAACAATAGCGAATACTAAGGACAAGCATAACGAATATCAGGACTAACATTATGCATTGGGCAAGCAACAATTGAAAATAAATAACAAATCACAACAATTGTTGCCGTAAAAGAAATATCCTTGCTGTTCAAGGAGAATTTGTCAAGGTTTTGACCTTAACACCAAAATATTATTGTAATGGCATATTTAGAAATTAAGCGTATATAAATTAATTTCACGATTCGCCAAACCAACTACATAAATATTTGTAAATATTTTGATGCAATAGAGAATAGAACAGAACCTTGGCTCGTACTGCCACCATATAGAAAATGGGTTAGTTATGGTAGCAAGGTCAATTGAAGTGTGAAAATGTGTAAAATTGACATTACATAGTGTGGAAAGATGTCACCAAATGGTCAGAAACAAACAAAAATTGTCTTGGAATCTGAACATCTGTTGACATTGAGAAATATTTGCAAAATATAGTAGAAAAATAAACAGAAGCCTTTTAGGTAGCTCTTGTAAATGGAGGCTCTTGCCAAATGGTAGCATATTTAACAATTCTAGGCTGCTACTACTACGGCTATTACTACTGTTCAATGCCAAGGCTATATATTTTATTTTTTTTTAGAACCATTAAAAGCCACCAGGGATATCATGTTTCATTGGCTATTTAGCAAATTGCCATAATGTTTTAAAATTCATGAAGCCTTCAAGCAGTTTTCGTCATCTTCCTTGCAGAAAGATTTGAAATTAAATTTCTTTTAAATACCTCATAAATATCAAATTTCATTTTCTTCAATTTTTTTTAAGTTTCTTTTTTTGCTTTTGTTTTGCTTTAAAGTTATTGATATCTTTTGGCAATTTTGTAATATTTTTGGCAAAAGTGTATCTTTTTTCACCCACAAATTTTGCATGCCTGTCTTTTATGTTTTATAAATTGATTGCTATTTATTTTCATAATTGGCTTCGACTCTTCAGTCTACGTGTGCGCGTGGCCATTGAACATCATTCCAACAATGTGTAGCTTCTTTTACATTAATAATCGCCAGCCAAAACGAGAAAAAAGATCAAGTGTGAAGCTAACGTATCATGTTACTTGGCCAGAGTGTTATTTGATATGTGATATATTTTGAGTACAGAGGATGGAAAATAAGCATTTCGCAACAATAACAATATTCAGCCCACCCAAAGAAGCTACAAGCAATTTGTATGGTACGAGAAAAACTCAAAAAAGAGCACATAATATGATTTCCAAGATGGTAGTGTTGTTAAAATATGCAATAATCGGTTTTTGGATAGAACTAGGGAAATTGATGTAATGTACTCTCTTGTATTTGTCGATATAAGAATTTTGAACATAAACAAAAGACTTAAGAAACAAACCTTATGGACAAATGTCATATATATTTGACGTCTCGTTTCAGAACACAAAATATTAAGAATCGTATAAATTGGATAAAACATGTATAATTTTAAAGTTTTGGTCTTAAATCATTTATTTTAAAGAACATATTATTGTTTGAAAATGCAAATTCCATTTACTTAAAAATATTGTTTTTTAATTGTTGACCATATAATACGATATATATAACCTAAATTTAGCACTGAATGTAGCATTATTAAATGCATTTATTCTATTATTTATAGAATTTTTCAATGTTTTCTAATCATTTGGTGTGATAGAATTTTATAAGTCAATAATTTTTACTCCAAGTATTTGAATTTAATATCTGTACCATATGGTATATATTGAGACCACAGGTATAAAGACCTATTGGTGTGTATAGAGATCTCAGGCCCTTATAAAGCCTAATTGGTATGTACACAATGTGTATAGATACCACAGGTCATAGGTCAGTATAAAGCCCATTTACTCTGTATAGACAAAATTAGGGGTTATACAGACTCATCTGTCTGCATTAAGAATATAGTGGTTTATAAGGACCAATTGGTTAGTATAAAGACCACAGGTCACTATAAAGATCAATTGTTCAGGACATATATTTTAAGTACTTGACATTTTTGTATGTTAATTTTACTGTTAATAAACAATAACTAATAACTAACAATAACAATAACTAACTAATTTTCAAAATAAGTGATTCTACACATTTTTAAACACAAAAAAGTTACATATAAAGTAATTGTCGTATGGTTCAATTTGGACCATTTTTGTTATAGTTAGAAAGATACAAAACTCGAATTTTTATATTTCTGTGATTAGGGTAGCATTGGTTAAAAAGTATCTGTACAATCGCAATTATTCTGTACACATCGTATGAAAATTGGTCCAAAAATATATAGGGCAAAGTTGATCTAGGTCTTTTTGCTAGTATGCATTTTTTAATCTTTACAAATTTTAGTATATCCCATACCCGTCCTCTAAATATGAATATGTTCCCAGAGTGAACATATATAATGTGCTTTGCCAGTTTGTCAAATACAAGTCTTAGTTAATTTGACGTCCTATCGACATTCTTATTCGCAGGACAGATCCTTTTTTGTGCAAAATTTAGTAATATGAGAGTCATGGCTTCAAGTGTGACCAAAAAAGCCATATTAAAACCAGTAAGGACAGTAGTAACGTCGGACTGGGCGACTATATCATACCCTTCACCACCTTGGGAATATTGTACATATGTATCCTTACAATTGTATGTCAATGTTCCATCGAAGGAACATACTCATGTCTTTCTGCAACCTATGATAAATTTAATTTCATTCGGCCATATTTAGAGTGGTCTGCGTAGCACGGGACAAATTTTGGAAAACCATTTTTGGCTGCATCAATTTCAACAAAACCAAATAACGTAATTCAAGTCTCAATTTGACACGTTTGGGTATATAGGGTCTTTGGTGCACCATTTACATTAAATCAGACAAAAATATATGTAGGAGCTATATTCAAACCTGAACCGAAACTTAGCACAGATCATTCTAGACTCAGTTCAGTACGCAAAGCCAAATTTCGTGCAAATCGAAAGATAAATAAGGACTTTGGGTCATCATTTACATTGAATCGGACGAAAATATATATGGGAGCTATATCTAAATCTGAACCGATATTCAGTAAACTTAGCACACATCATTCTAGGCTTAATGCAGTACGCTGTGCCAAATTTCGTGCAAATCGAATGATATTTAGGGACTTTGGTGCACCATTTACCTTAAATCGGACGAAAATATATACGGGAGCTATATCTAAATCTGAACCAATTTACACGAAACTTAACACACATTATTCTACTCTTAATTCAGTACGCTGTGCAAAATTTTGTGCAATTCGAAAAATAAATAGGGTCTTTGATGCACCGTTTGTCTTAAATTGGACGAAAATATATATGGGAGCTATATCTAAATCTGAACCAATTTTTCCGAATTCGAATCATAAATGCGACCTGTACTTTGTTTACAATTTAACATGGACAGACAGACCGACGGACATTCATAAATCAACTCTGAAAATGATTCTATGCATATTCTCAAAAAGAACAATGTGTCTATCTCGTTCCCTTTATTCTGTTACAAACATATGTACAAAGACATAATACCTTGTACCACAGTGTTGTGAAGGGTATTAAAAATGTTCTATATGTATCACCTCTTTGGCCGATCTTACATGCAAAATTACAAGAATGGATCCATAACTGTGACCTGTAATTTGATTATGGATATACGAATGGATTTAAGTATAGATAGTTTCATATGATTGAGATATGGCGTTAGGTACACGGAAAAGAAGGTCCAGGACCAATATTTCGAATTGCTACAAGGCCTGAAGATTTGTCGGCATACATTCCAGGCTTTGCATACCCCACGGGAAAAATATTACTGTGATATCAAATGGTTTTGGCGGTCAATCACCGTCCAAAATGTGAATTTCTCTTCTCAACGAATTTGATCGAGCATGACGTGCTTTTATAGGTCTTGGACATCTGAGAGAATAATATTTCTCCCCTGAGTCCAATTCCAATTAACATGAGCTTTTGCGAAAGGCAATCTGACTTTCCAATTCTTTTCAGAAATAAAAGAACTTTCTTGATAGTTTCCGGGCATGTAGGCCTGCTACCATAGCCCGTCCACGCTGTGTTCTAGAGGTTATATCCAACCGTCTCACAAATTCCGATGACTTGTTGATCAGTACGAACTGATAGTCTTTTGAAGACTTCCTCCGTGCTGAACTGCCACTGCTGATATAGTTGCATAAAATCAAGTTATAATTAGAAAGCATCAATGCTTTTGTTTCTTACCAGTGAATAAACTACCAGATTTAAACTGACAAACCCAAAACGACATCTTTATTATTAAAAAAGTTACTCAGCATTTATTAACTTTGCAATATTAGTTGATTTAGTTTTGGCCATCAGTGTATTTGTCCACCTATTAGTATAGCCAATTTATTTTCAAAATGTTAGCCTTATTTTTCGAATGGGACGTATTTTTTTAATTTCTGGTATTTTGAGATAAATACTTCCCCCTAAAACGTATCCACCCTAGCCGCATTTACCAATCAAAGTAAAATCTACCGTACCATATATTCCAATGAATCTACCGTACCATATATTCCAAAAAAAAAAAAAAATATTTTTTTCTGCTGTAAATGAAGACTACTTTATGTACATAAATCGAATTTTATATTACGGCAAACCGGTTACCATTAGCAAAAATGTATACTTTTTTATACTTTGTTGCTAGAATACATTCTCGTATCTAACCACTATACAAAATACACAACCTCGAAATCCACGTCTTTTTGTATTTGCCATACGAATTGAAAACTGTAATAAGATATGGTTACTTTAAATATATATTCAGTTCTTTTGTGTAATATTAGACTGCAACTCCTTTGGTTTGTGATAATTCACATCCCATATGGTGAAAAGAATCACGTGCCTTTTGGGCAAAAATATCACATTACTCAATGATACTAACAAGATGATTGGCATTGAACAATATTACCCACACTTTTTGCGATGGAAACAAAGGCAGAAAACCCAAAACTAAAAAAGAACAACCAAAAGAAGAAAAATTGCCAATGGCAAGACAATTGAAAACAAATTGCAAAACTATATGAAATGATACTGT